>NW_020837963.1:25252675-25280070 GCF_003676395.1 Aethalodelphis obliquidens | reverse complement strand
CATATAATATTCCATTATTATATACATATAATATTCCATTATTATATTATATAGGCATATACAATGGAATATTATTCGGGCGTGAGAAAGAAGGAAATCCTACCATTTGTGAAAACATATATTTTTATATTTAACTATCAAATTACATCTTAAGTGAGACGACTGCTTTCTAAAGGTGTATAAGGAGATGTTAAACTTATCTTTCTTGGATAGTTTCCTTTTAGAAACATTCTCGGAAGGTTCTTGATCTTTTTCCTGGTATGTAGCTACGTGCTAACTTTCTTCTCAGACTGCTATTTGGTTAAACCATTTCCAAGCTTAAAGGAATCTAAAACTCCGGCTTATTTGGATGTATTCTTTATTTCTTAATAAAAGCTCGATATAAGGACTCTTTCCCCTCAGTGCATGAGATCTACACAGCTAAGTTGCCACAGTTGGAGATATGCCTGTTGCTGAATTTCAGTAACTTCACAGTCATGACTTTTGTCTCATGACTTTGGTGCATTAGAGAACTTCTCTTTTGGGGAGACTTTCATGATTATAAGTTATTTAACTGCTCAATTATAACAAACTACCATTATTCCCTGATGCATTACTGTGCTTTCCCCAGTACCTTTTATATTAGGATATGCTTGCATTTTAAAATAAGTTGGATACTTCTGTCTCAGAACCTGGGGAACAATGCAGACAACTCTTGAACATTTTTGAAATGTTCTTGTTGGACGAGCACAACTTGTAAGGTACCACCAGCCTGGGGGCCAGTCTTTTGGAGTTCCTGGACCCCCAAATCTTGGACTCCTGATGCATGGAAGTGAGAGCTTGAGGAGGACTTGGAGATCATCTGGCTGGCGTCCCTCACCTTACAGACCTGTCACTGGAGGCGGGGAGGGACTGACCCCAGGCCCCTCTGCCATCACAGAGGACAGGCAGCTCAATAGCTTCTTTCTGCTCACCTCCAAACTTCCCGGGCCAAGCTAGGCAGGACTTGGGCCAGGGGAAGCATCCAGTCACCACTCGGACCTAGAATCTCTCCTGTAAGGCAAGATGCAGGGGAGAAGCTGCCCGCAGCTGTGTGTAATTTGTGCATTTTCAAGAGGATTAATCAGAGCCCAGTGGCTTTCACTTTTGAGTTCTCAGGTGACAGCACGGCTATCAAAGCCCTTCCTGAAAGTATTTATATTCCCAGTCCGTGGGGAAGAGGAAAGAAAAGGGATGATACCTAACACTCAGTAAGCATTTACTTACGTAATCGCATTTAATCCTCACAACCAGCCTGTGAACTAGGTTACCGTATGAGTTTCTCAGGGCTGCCATAACAAAGTATCCCAGGAAGACTTACTCTTTCACAGTTCTGGAGGCCAAAAGCCCCAAATCAGGGTGTCGGCGGGGCCAGGCTCCCTCTGAAGGCTCTAGGGGGGGACGCTTCCTGCTTCTTCCACCTTCTGGTGGCAAATCCTTGGTGACCCTTGGCTTGTGGACGCATCACTCCAGTCTGCCTCCCTCTTCCCTGTGTCCCTCTGTCCTCTCTTGTCAGGACACCAGTCATTAGATTTAGGGCCCTCCCTAATCCAGTCTGACCTATCTTAATTTACATATTAATTACATCTGCAAAGACTCTATTTCCATATAAGGCCACATTCACATATCCTTTTCGGGGACAAAACTAACCCCAAGAGTTACCATTATTTTACAGGTGAGTGAGCCAACTTGTAGCGCAGTTAAGTCATTTTTCAGGTTTTTGTTTGTAGGAGGCGGGATTCAAAGCCAACTCTGTGCAAGTAGAATCAGTGCCCCTCCTGCTGGGTGGGGCAGCCCTCCCTCACCCACAGCGCAGTCTGCTTCCAGGCCTGTAGCACCTGCACAAAAGCTTCTCCACAACAAACTCAGCTACCATTCCACAGCATTTGTTTATAAGGGAAGGTGCCTACACAACCTGCGTGCGGGAGTGACACCCAAGCACGAGGACGGCTGGGCGGTGACATCAGTCTTGCCGGTGATGCCCGGACTGCACGCAGCAGGCCAGGGCAAGGACCCTTGCAGAGCCGGCTCTGCTCTCGGGGAGAGGCCCTTCCAAAGGCAGAGAACCCACAGGACCTTGTCGCCTAGGCTTTTCCGTCAACACTCAGGCGACTGGAAGGTCTTGGAGCAGTAAGAGAAACTATGCACGGCCTAAGAGAAGACAAGGAGAATGTTAAGTCCAAGAGCCTTTTGCTCTGTCATTGTGATGTTTAGCAAATCGGGGGGAACGTGAAGAAGGGCAAGCCACTTTACTTATTTAACAAATATCTTAGTGAAGATACACAGATGCTCTGACCTCACGCCTCTCCCTGGAAAGGAGGCCTGCGGAAGAGGTTTTGTTCCAAGCAACAAGAAGGGAGATTTGGGGCTCATCTTCCCTTCCCTTTTCTGTTCCGCCTGGCAGGAATTTGAGTAATTTACATCGTTTTCTTTTTTTTTTTTTTAACTGAAGTATAGTTAATTTAGAACGTTGTGTTAGTTTCAACTGTACAGCAAAGTGATTAGTTACACATGTATATATATCTATTCTTTTTCAGATTCTTTTCCATTATAGGTTATTATAAGATATTGAGTATAGTTCCCTGTGCTATATAGTAGGTTCTTGTTGTTTATCTATTTTATGTATAGTAGTGTGTATATATAAATCCCAAACTCCTAATTTATATCTCCCCTCCCCTCCCCAACCCCTTTGGTAACTGTAGGTTTGTTTTCTATGTCTATGAGTCTATTTCTGTTTTGTAAATAAGTTCATTTGTATCATTTTTAAAGATTCCACATATAAGTCATATCATATGATATTTGTCTTTCTAATTTACTTCACTTAGTATGATAATCTCTAGGTCCATCCATGTTGCTGCAAATGGCATCATTTCATTCTTTTTTATGGCTGAGTAATAGTCCATTGTATACATGTACCACATCTCCCTTATCCATTCATCTGTCGATGGACACTTAGGTTGCTTCCATGTCTTGTCTATCGTGAATAGTGCTGCTGTGAACATTGGGGTAGTAATCTGAGTAATTTACAGACACCGTATTTCAACTTTTCCTTCCCCACAGATTTTAAAAAACTGTTTTTATTTTTTCTCATTTTTGGCTAAATTGAGCACTCCTTACATTAGACATTTGAGAAAATCAGGAGGCCTGTGCATTTGAGTTTTGTGACCAAAGATAGAAGTGGCACCTTCTGCCCCACCCCAGAGCCCAGAGCCCAGGGAAGACCTGCCAGCATCGTGCTTCCTGCTGGACCGAGAGCAGAGGGTGGTGGCTGGCAGAGCTCCGCCCCACTAGCCCAACCTCAACCGTTTTTATGGAGCGCCCCCTGCTCCTGGCCTGCAGGGTAGGATCTGCTTCTCTCCCATCTCTTCTTGCCAGTCACAGGGGCTTAACTCCTTCACGACCGGTCTGAAGAGCCTGAGCCTTATTGGCACAGAGCGTGACTGTTGTGAAATAAGGTTGTTATACCAAGACACGTTTTTCTTGTCCCGTTATATGCTGATTGGCGCACAGCACACGTGACTGGTATGCCCTCTTTCCAGGGAGAAGGCAATTATAACAATGATTGTTAGCACTTGCTGAGCCAGGCGCTGTCTGGGTGCTCGATGTCTGCGCCCTCATTGCCCTCCTTCCGGTAAGATTTGAAGGGACTGCAAATATCCTGGTTTGCAGATGAGGAAACAGAGCTACCAAGAGACTGAGGAGCTTATTCCACGTCTCTCAGTTAACAAGACCTCCAGCCTCCCTGCTTTGAACCACCATGAGTCTCCTTGTGCAGGAAACTTCCCAGTGTCCAAGGTGACATCTGCTTTCTTCTCACCCAAGGTAAAATAATTACAGGGGAATGGTTAGAGTTTCTCTGCGTTGTCCAATGGTTTCCAGAATGGCATATGCCAGTCTAGCCTGCCATCATCCTGCACTCTTTCCTGCCTTCCCGTCCCCTCCCCAGACAATAAAAACCTTCACTCAGGCAGCTGGAGGGAGCAACCTAGAGAAAGAGGCCACACCAGCCCAGTGATGACACTTCCCGCGTCCCTAGGGCATTCGAATTTGAGAGAGGACAGTCGTCAGTCGGTCCACAGTTCTCCGGTCAGTGGTGTGTGTGTCAGCTTTGTGTCTGGTGTGGGGAGGGGGCAAGATAGACACTTGAAAGTGAGAGCTCTGGTCCTCTTAACCAGTTCTGTAACCTCTTCACTTCAATGACAGGCTGGAAATGCTTCTGAAGGGTGCCCCACGTTGGCATAAGGCTTTCCCAGTTCTACTCTGCACTTCCTAATTGAAATATTCGGAGGTCACGAGCCTCTTCTTGGAACTTGATTGCACCAAAGTGGAGGAGAAATAGATGAAATCCAAAATTAAAAATAGTCCCAGGAACAAAGAGCCCACCTTTAGAGGAATAAGAGGCTATTTTGGAAGGCAGCATCTAAAACACCTCCATTTTATCTCTTGGCCCTCTAGCTCCATCAACAAGGTTTCATCCTCCAGTAGCCCTGGGCATTTCCTTTATTAAGATACCCGTCACATATTAGACAGTCACCCTCAGCCTTCATGAACTTGTTTATGGGGCGAGCTAAGTTGAGCTTTTTTCAGGAAAGTGTCTCTGCATTGGCAGAACAGGCTAGTGGTGTAAATACAATTTCAAAGGTGTTTCTAAACACTGAAGCGATGGATGGAATGTTTGTAAGTGCCCTCAAGTGTGTCAGAAGCATAATTTATAATCAGGGTGCCACTTGCCGGTCGTTCTTGTGTATTCATCAGCTCGAGTCCCCTAAGACTCGACTCGACTCTAAAATCAACTAACCCTGATTTTAGTTATTATATATAATTGATAGTAATCACCCTGGATATATACCTGACATACATTATCCTCCAGCTTTTTACTACTTCACACTGCCTTTTCCCCAGCCCCTTGCCTTCAGTGTTTCCCAAAACTCCTCTTTGACAACCTGTCCTTGTTGTCCAAGTTCAAAAACTTGCTGACGTCTTCGAATCAACCCTCAACCCTCCCAGTCATTCAGAAGCCAAACCCTGTTCATTGTACTGGCCGAACTCCTCCTCTCTTGGTGGTACATCTGCGCTGTGGCCCCAGCACAGCCCCTGCCAGCTCCCTGGACCTTTGCTGCCGCGCCCACCGTCTCCTTCCGACCCCGCCTGCCTGGGAGCAGCCTTGCTTACCCGCCTTGCACAACAGCGTGAAGTGTCAAAGTGACACAAAAAGGAGAACACGTGGATCCCGCTTTAAGGAGCTTACGGTTTCAGCTCATCCTCTGCGTTGTGTGCAGAGACCGCTGCAACACGTCACCTGGGCCTCCCTGGCCCCCCCGCCATCCCCCACCCCCACTAGTGTAGGACCTCCAGCCCCCATCAGAGCGCCTATAATTATGTCTGCGGGTCCCAGAGGGCGTGTCTGGCCTCCCGGACAGCCTGGGTACTCCATGGGGGCCCACCGCCGACTTCCTTCCCAGGCCCCCTGCTGCGGGGTCTGCTGGCCTCCAGCATCTGCCCAGGAGCCACTTCCTGCCAGACTGGGTCGCCCCTCCGCGCGGGGTCGGCTCTCCCAGCTTGGCCGTCATGCCCTGCAGCTGCGCTGGGTTCAGAGTGGTGGGCGGAGGGGGGCGGCTCTTTGAGTCTGAGCACTGAAGCTGCGTGCTTATCTAAGTGACGGTGTCCGGGCCCTGCTCCGCGGGACCCTGGGGTTTAGGCCTAAATACAAGTGTGTAGGGCCCAGAGGTCACTCACCGAGCTGGACTGTGTCCTCCCAGCCGGCCTTCCTGGGGGGGTGCCCTCAGGCACAGCGTCCTCTCTCACCCCATCATCCTCTTCTGCTTCATGCCCACGAATACCTTCCATTCTGATCACGCACCTTCCTGCCTGAAAGCTTAGCGTTTGCTGCCCCGGTGAAGTCTGTTCAGGAGCCTGAACTGCAGGGCTCTGGAGGCACCTGTTCTCCTACAGCCCCGACTTGAGCTGTGTGTCCCCCACGTGGGGCTTAGCCTGATGCCCTTCTCTCGCTCTGCCTGCGAATCCCCCCGCTGGCTCAGGGTCCGGAGTTGGGGGACCCATTGGGTGCCACCCCAGCATGTGGCTGGATGGTTGAGGGCCAGAACCCGGTATCAGACATGGTTCTCCAGGTGGGTCTCTCTACCCAGGTACCTCTGCCCCTGGTTTCCAATCCTGGGAGCTCCTGGGGACAAAGGGCTGAACCAAGGCCTTTCAGGGCTTAGAACTCCCTTGACTGTTCTCTGATCTGAGCTGGCTCGGAGCCTGGGGCAGAGGTAAGTGGGACAAACAGCAAGAGTCCTTACCTTTGGACTGGCAGGCATTTCATTCTTCAGGTTCTCCGTCACCTCCTCCTCATGCCAAAGAGAAGGCACGTTCCCTTTCACCAAGCAGGACACAGCGTGACACCCACTGGATTCGGATTTCTCTGGCTTCTCAAAGCAGGAGGGGAGGGAGTTTCCCTGTCAGGCTACATGGCATGGCTTTTGGAGAAAATACATTTTGCTTTTACTCTTTCTAAAATTAAAAATATCTTTTAAAGGGTTTCAAAAACTTCCATTTCTTATGGTGCTGAGTAGGCCTCTTTAGATTTCTAATGCAGTCGGGTGTTGGGGATGACCCGGGTTCTTTGTTTGTATGTTTGTTTTCTCTGATCAATCCAATGGGGCTTGGACAATAAATCCATGTATTGTGACCTCTTGGTGCATTTTGAAATTATACATAGGTGGTTTACAAAATGAAGTGTATGTCTGATGCTGTTCCTCCCCACTGCTTGTGTGCACATGCGTGTGTGCATGTGCGTGTGTGTTTGTGTTTCCATCTTGTTCATCGAGAACTCTGGCCAGCACCACTGATGGCCACTCGTATCCCCTTGCTCTCACCAGTTTAGCGTTGTTTCCCAGTATTAACTGCTAGCACCTGTAGATGTTGGCGAAGCACAGGTGACGGGCTCTCAGTGCCACCCCAGCTTGAACAGACTCCCTAACTCTCAAGTAATTAACACTTGCGGAGTATATAGATTGCCCCACTTGGCACAGGAAACGCATGTTGCTTTACGTCGGAGTCAGAGGTCATATTCCCTCTGTGCTCCTGGTCTTTAGCGCGCGCGCACACACACACACACACACACACACACACACACACACACGCGCGCGCACGCAGCTGATCCCACTCTCACCAGCACTGCCTTTTCCTGCGTCTACGCTGACGCTTGTCGTCCAATGCTGTGATGAATTCTTTATGCTTCTAATCCGTCTGTTCTTGAAGATAAGGGTTGAGTCTTTCTCCGTTTTGTGGCCTCACTCTTACAGAATGCATGACGCAGCATTGAAATGTTTGTTGGATACTCGGAGGCTATGTGAATAGCTTTTCATTTTAAATTGGACTTCTTAGGGGATCTTGAGATTGAAATGAATACTATATATAAAATGAATACTGAAGAAACAAATTCTTTAAAAGACCGTCTAAAAGAAACGATTGTCTTAAAAGAATGCCTTTGTAGAGTAATTGCCAGTTTATTGAATTTCATGCCTCTGAAATTCATTTTGGTGGGTGTCAGTGGCCCTCTAGTGGGCGCAGAGGGTTAAAGTCTCGGGAAACTTCCGTCAAGATGGCAGCTCACAGGGGACGCGAGACAGAAGGATCAGAATGTCGGAGGAAGACAGATGTTCCCAGCAGGAGTGGTGTGATCAACTCAAACGGTGACTTGGCCTTTTATACAGACTCCTTAATACTCTTCCTGTGTTTACAAAACAAGGAAACAAAGACCCCGAAGCCTTAGGTGCTGGGGAAACAAAAAGCAAGAGCTCCCTCTTCTGAGCAAATGAAATTCTGACCACGTTTGAGGCCCTTCCAGAAAAGTGAAACACACCCCAGTAAAGAGGAGAATGAGTCCTGTCTTCTTTACCTGCATTACTCATCTCTCCTCTGGATCAACGGGTAAGATAAAGATAAGATTTATTACTCGGTATGTTTCAGAATATTATGAACTGTCTTGGTTCCACTTCCCATATTCCATCACGTGGAATCATTGTTTTTAAGCAGCTGAGAATTCTGGGTCTGGGAAAGCCTCGTGCGTACGTAGATTCACACGCAGGGCAGTCAGCAGTGTGTTCTTTTCCCTCAGGGCCCAGGGAGGAGGGTGAGGAGAAGGGAGACCCTCACCTCAGGCACATGCTTTGGGTTGGGGCCAGGAGGTGCCAGATACTCGGTAATCAAGATAAATAACATCTACATGAAAGATTTTAAATATCAAAACGAATGCAAAATATCCACGATAAACAAAATGTCAACGTTTTAGGTAAAGACAGGATCAGTAGAGCGGGTTTTTCCTTCCACCTCCGTCTCCAGCGTGGCTCAGCCTGGCACCGCTTTCCCTTTGCTGTTTTTTGTTAGGAAATCAGCGTCTTCGAGTGGTTAAGGGCCCAGGGTCTGTGGTTGAGATGCCTGGGTTTCAAACCAGGTGCTGCTACTTACTAGGTGCCTGACATAGGCCATCGTTCATCACGTGAGTCCTTAGAAGTGAAGCGTCATTGCTGGCTGGGTTGGAGAGAGGAGAGGGAGGAAGGAGGAGAGATTCATTTGGGGCGCGAGAGGGATACCGCCCATCTTGCTGGCTTTGAAGATGGAGGATGGGGTCCAGGAGTTGCGGGATGGGAGTGGCCCCTAGAAGTTTGGAATGGCCCCCAAATGACAACCAGCCAGAAAGCAGTGACTTTTGTCCTAAAACCTCAAGGAAGTGAGTTTGCCTACAAGTAAATGAGCAAGGGAACTGACCCTCCCTGTCAACTACAAATTGGCACTTGACCCTGGCCCTTGCCATCTATCTCTACAAGGATTAAATCATGTGCTGCTGCAGCTGCTGACTTTCAACACCCCCTGAAAGCGGTTCAGGATGGAGAGCAGCAATAAGGCCCCCTGTGCTTGGGCAAAAACTGGAAAAACAGGTCTTCAGACAGTTATTTTCAGGAGCTGATTTTGTGATCAGACATACACTTCATTTTGTAAACCACCTATGTATAATTTCAAAATGTACCAAGAGGTCACAATAAATGGATTTATTGTCCAAGCCCCAGGATGTGTTCTGAGGGCTGTGTCAGATGCAGGTGGAACATGGGTTGTCTTATGGACACAGTCTTACATTTTTGCTTCATTGGACCATATTTCAATTAGTCATTCTTTTTTTTTTTTTTTTTTTTGGCGGGACGCGGGCCTCCCCCTGTTGTGGCCTCTCCTGTTGCGGAGCACAGGCTCCGGACACGCAGGCTCAGCGGCCACGGCTCACGGGCCCAGCCGCTCCGCTGCATGTGGGATCCTCCTGGAGCGGGGCACGAACCCGTGTCCCTTGCATCGGCAGGCGGACTCTCAACCACTGTGCCACCAGGGAAGCCCTCAATTAGTCATTCTTAAAGGACGTGTAGTGATGCTAAATAATTTTATATTGATTTCCTCCTTACTGTTTTGAGGTGGGGAGTTAGAACTACTATAAGAATTAAATGAAACTGATGAAATAATAGCAAAAAGTTATTACAACTGTGAGACAAGTGGTATCAGGCTATCTACTTGGAAAGAAACCTTCTACTTACCCTCAGGCAACTCAAGCAGGTATTTCCTGAATCCAGAAAGAAATTCCTGCGAATTATTTATAGCACCTCATCCCCCTTTTCTTTTTGATCTTTTTTCTCTTTTCATTCTACCATTTCCCTTAGTAATCTCAGCTGCTCCCATGGCGTTAATATTTATATGCATTTCCAGATCTTTTTGGAAGAAAGGATTTTCCAAATCTTCATCCAATCTATATATTCTTTGTTGAGTATTGCCACCTAGATATCCCATGGTTATTTCATAACTTAATATACCCAAAATAGAGCTGATTATCTGCCACCAACAAATCCTGTTAGGCTTAGCTGTCTGTCTGTCTGCCTGTCTTCCTCTCCCTATTTCTGTTTCTCTCCTTTCTATCATTTGAATCCGTTTATAAAAATGCATACACTACCAAAGATCAGAAGGTCCCTTCTAGACCCTTCCTCACTGAATTTCTCACTGTTCTCAGAGCCTCCGGGGACTGACAGTCTACATAGGACGGGTGTGTCCTTGGAACAGAGCTTTCATTCTAGTCACCCAGGACTTTGACTCTCCCTGTTCTGTTCCCAAACTGCTCCTGTGCGGATCCCTGCCCTGTTGGACTGTGAAGTGTTTCTCTGAAAAGCAATCTTCTTGAGAATAGTCTCCCTCTTTTTCTCTCCATCCTTGTGTGTGTCTCTCTTTCTCGCTTGTGGCCCCCTTTTGTCTGAGCTGTGGGAGGATGTCATGGGCTGTGTCCCATCTTGTACCCAGGAAATACCATCCTGGTCACACAGCACCTGACAGTCTCCTGCCACGGGGCAGGTGCTGCACACTGTCTGCTGCCCCTTCAGATGCAGAGATGGACGAGCCACAGGAAGGTGGCTTAAGGAATTGTTCCTTTATATTGATATTTGGAAGAACATTATTATTTCCTCTTACCGTTTTTTTTTTTTTTTTATCCTCTAAAACTAATTCTGATTGTAGATTGGCAGTTTTCAACAGCGGGAGGAGACAGGGAGTGAGGATGTTCTAAAAAGGTCCTCAGAGAGTCTCAGTCCTAAGATGGCAGGAGAGAGGGTGGCTGTGCCCCCTTCTCTCTTGAGAATTCGTCGTGTGGCCCCGAGGGCTGGGCTGGGGCGGTCGGCAGAGCTGGAGGACCAGGACTTGGAGGAAGTGTCTCTTGGTGGGTGGCGTCGAGAAGAGAGGCTCGGAATCCTGAGCAGTCTCATTCTATGTAAATTATATGAATCAAATTGTTGAACCCAATTGGAGGGTTAAAAATTAATCAAAATAACTAGGAACTCAGAGTCCCCAGGAGATAATAATTAGCTTAATGTAGTTTGGTCTGTTTTCCCTTTTCCATATTTGGTGAAATTTGTCACTTATAGTGGACAAGGAAGCAGATGATGGTAGTGAATTCAGCCTCATCCTTTGTTGTGTTAACGATGTGACCTGTGCTTTCCCTGCCATTTCATTTATTATCTCCAAATATTTATTCAATAACGTTTTTCATTTTCTTCTCTAGTAGCTTTCAGTTTTCTATTTTCTGATCCAAATTTTACTTTCTGACACCGGGAAAAAGTATTTTATCTTAGAAATGGAGACATTATAACAATATGCAACATGCTTCTAAATTTTAATAGCATTTAATTATCATCTTGATGAAAACTCCGTAGCAACAAGTAAACAATTGCTACATTTAGTGCGTTATTATAATATACTTAACTTACTTATGTGTAATCCTTGCCTCGTGGGTTATCATGGCAAATGAATGTTATTGCATAGAAACTGTCACAGTGAAAGTGACGGAAGACTTAAAGTGGCTTCTCAGCAACACCATCCAGGTAAACACTCTGAGAAGTGCAGTGTGAGGCAGTATACCTCCCCATCCGTCTCACGCCAATGATGGTTCTTCTCGAGTTTTAAGATGCCTACTGGGGCTTTCCTCATGGTGCAGTGGTTAGGAATCCACCTGCCAATGCAGGGCACATGGGTTCGATCCCTGGTCCGGGAAGATCCTACATGCGGCAGAGCAACTAAGCCCGTGCGCCACAACTACTGAGCCTGCGCTCTACAGCCCGTGAGCCACAGCTACTGAGCCCGCATTCTGCAACTACTGAAGCCTGCACGCCTAGAGCCCACGCTTCACAAGAGAAGCCACCGCAATGAGCAGCCCGCACACCGAAACAAAGAGTAGCCCCTGCTCTCCACAACTAGAGAAAGCCCGCGCGCAGCAGTGAAGACCCAACACAGCCATAAATAAATAAACAAATTTATTTTTTAAAATGCTTACTAATCAGAGTATTAGCTAGAGTTGCAGCTCTTGTTTATTGATGATCACATGTAGTCCTCCTTAGTAAATTGGAGCAGAATTTATATTATATATATCATGTCCTCTTACATATATAATATATATCATAATATAATCTATTACATATAATTTATAATAATATATGCTTTTATAATTTAGAATAATAGTTAATTTTCATCATCAGAATGTTGTCATAATGCACTAGTTTTTGTTAGAAGGAGAGATTTTACTACCATCTTGTCAGAAAATGGTTATAAACATTAAAAAATGTCCATTTTGGGGGCTAGCAAAATTATTTTAAGAATAGAAAACATTTCAGCATAGTGGAGATGTCTGCGACGGGAATGGTGGCCCCTGGGTGTGGCATGCCTGTACTGCTCACAACGGGACAGGCCCCTGAGCCCTGCACCCGGCTGCTTGCACCAAGCTCCCCTCCCCTGGCGCCTTTGCACAGCCTGCCCCTGCGTCTAAAATGCCCTCTCCTCCCTGCCCCACACTTCCCCTCCTCATTCCTTTGTCCTCCGCTTAGATACCGCACCCTTAGCTGTTATCTCCCTGCCCCTCTGGGGGGCATTTTTCACACTCTGATGATGGCTGTTTTCTCAACTTCTCCACTCGAACATGTGATTTCCTCCAGGACAGAAGTGGATTCCTTCTCACCTTTCTGTTCCCGGGACTTAGCCCAAAACCTGGTGCAAAGTAGGAACTCAAAGTTTGTGGAATGAAGGAAGAGGACTTTGGTCTACACCTTCACTGGAAACATCTTCATTTCCTTACTGATAATGGCTCACAGTTATTTCCAACATTTCTTTTGGATATTGGTGTTTGGCCTCTTCTCTGATTTTGAGGTGTTTTCCATAGCCTTGATTGTTAGAATAGAAGCCATCACTTTTTTTTTTTTTTTTTTTTTTTGTGGTACGCGGACCTCTCACTGTTGTGGCCTCTCCCGTTGCGGAGCACAGGCTGCGGACGCACAGGCTGAGCGGCCACGGCTCACGGGCCCAGCCGCTCTGCGGCATGTGGGATCTTCCCGGACCGGGGCACGAACCCGTGTCCCCTGCATCGGCAGGAGGACTCTCAACCACTGCGCCACCAGGGAAGCCCAAAGCCATCACTTTTTAAAAGCCACTTGAGCAAGATAAATCTAACAATGAAATATTTTTGATAGATTCTCTGTGGATGTATTGCTACTTCTTTTTTTTTTTAACTTAAAGTCCTATATAGTGTATGAAGACGAGCATGGGGTTGGGGGAAATCAGCGAAGTTACTATGTTACTATGAGTTACTGTGAAAATGCTCTGTGTTAGTAGTTTTGTTGCTCCTCTGCCTATCCTGATGGTGAGTTAAATAACATTGAATGATTACTTAGTAATTATTGCCATGTTGAGAATTCTATGATCTTGGAAATAGAAGCATTATGTTCCCCTCAGGTTTGGATGATTTATAATTTACTCTTTGTGGTAATGTGTGTGTTTCTTTCAGATATTAGAGATTTTCATATGTATGTGTGGGGCAGGAGAGAGAGAATGTTTGCAAGTATGCGGGCTGAAACTGTTGCTGGAGTGATTAGAACATTTCTAACGGGAGGGTCACCAGAGAAGGCACTTTTTTTTTTCTTGAAATATGCGAAAAGCACTTTTTCATTCCACAATAAGAGCATAAGAGAAGGCACTTTTAAAATAGAGATTTGAAAGTTAGAATGATTTTATTTTTAAAGCAAAGAAGGGGTTGAAGTTATGGTATGTGGGGTGGGAAAGATAGCATTCTATGGAAAGTGAAAGATGGTGCGTGAATAGAGTGGCTTCATCGTAGCTGGCTCTGGAGACAGGATATTGTGGGAAATAGAGAATTCTCGAAGTATGAGGTGGAGGGCGGAGATTGGTCTTTGAGAGGCAGTTTGGAAACACAGCATATTACTGAGCAGAGTAATGACATTCTCAGAAGGGCAATGGGGAACACCTGGAAAACGCTTGAATAATGTTATAGATTGAATTACAACCGTATTGAAAATGTTCAACTCCTTAGGCTAAATGAATAACAACTATTTGAATCCAAGAGTATCCCTTTAGGGTAAATCTCTATTTACAGGAAAGAGTTTGTTTGATACAGGCCCAAACTCAGGAGTGGGTCTAACAGTGGAAAATAAGACATTGGGGAGAATTAATGGAGCCCAGCACTAAGTGTCTGACTTGCCAGCAGCCGCATTGTGAATCAGGGCTGCCACAACTTAACCTTTACCCAATGCAAAGCTCTGAGCGGCCCCTGAAGGGTGAGGAGACAAGCTGTAAATGTGCAAGGAGGCTCTCGAACAAGTAGCTGGACTGACAGGACGCTTGGGCCGTTACTCTGAGTCGTTACCCAAAGGACCTGTCCAAGGATTTAAAATTTTCGTCTGCGGCTCCACAGAGAGACTGACGTCGTGATTGCTTTAGTTAATTCTGTCTTCGGGGTCTTAAGGGGGAGCAATGGTCTGATTTGCATGTTTAAAAGTACCCCTTCCAATGTCGTGTGGAGAACAGATGGGAGAGGAGAGAGGGGCTGGGACCAGCAGGCAGAGGGATCGGAGAGGGTGTGGTGGAGATGGAGAGAAGGAAAGGTACTTGGGCTGTTTGGAAGGGACATCTGGTAAAACTTGTTGAAAAGTTGGATCGAGGTACGAACAGTGAGGGTGGTGATGCTACTTACCAAGGTGGGAAGGCTGGAGGAGGGAATTTTTTGAGTGGTAGCAATTCAGTGCTTTGCTTTGAACATGTTAGGTTTAAGATGCCTATTAGAGACCCCAGAGGAGATGTCCCAGGATCTGCTGCTGAAGACACCTCTTCAATGCTGAGGGTAAACAGGATTCATAGATCAAAGCTATTAAAGGCCATGGGACCAGGGTGATCAACTAAGGAGAGGGTGCAGACCAAGAAAAGAAGAGGGCTGTGGACCAAGGTGTGAGATTTTCCAACCTTTAAAGGTCAAAGAGAATAGGATAAACCAGCTGAAGCAATGAAGAAGGATAGCGGAGAGGATGAGGGAAGCCCGTGAGAATAGCACTTGGAGGACAGGAGAGTTGTCACTGGCTACTGTCACTGCTGGTACATCAGGTGTAACGGAGGCTGATGGGATGACTGGATTAGCCATGGGGACAGTGTCGGTGACCTTAACAGGAGCAGATTTGGGAATGACGAGGAGAGAAAGTCAGTGGAGGAAGTCAAGAGAGAAGGGGCTCACAAACAATTTTATTTCTTAACCTAGATGATGGGCACATGGTGTTTATTAGGATATTTTTTCTTTGCCTGAATAATTTCATAATTAAATAGTTCAAAGAAAGCACCGCTTATTCTAAAACTTTTTTCTTAATTTGTGACATTCTAAGGGTTAAAATTAATTTAAAAGGTGTACGGTCAATTTTATGCCAGTGAGACATTAAGATGAGCGGCAGAGGGAAAGCAGTGGAAGGTCAGGGTGCGGGGGGTGGGGAAGGTGAGGACTGTCAACAGTTATTATGACATGTTACGTGGTGATAGTACATCCACAGTGTTACTATCATATCAGCAATTATTGTCAACTCTGGGAGCAGAAACATAAGTCTGGGGTCTAGACTGGATCTATGATTTATTTTTTTTTAAACGTAAGTGTGCAGAAGTAGACTAGCTAGACTACAGGACAAGTACATTATGAAGGATTTTGATACATGTAACCAGATTTCCCTTCTGGCCGGTTGTGTCCATTGAGATTATCACCTGCAAAAAATCAGCTTATCTGATTTATCACACCTTTAACAGGCTTGAGTGAATTCTTTAAAAAAAAAAAACCAAAATAATTCAAGAGAGGCAGAAAAGGAGAAATGTAGGCATGAAAAACAGAGGAGGCAAAGAAGAAGGTTGGAGCAGATGTACTCATACGAGATAAAGGGAATTTCAAAGCAAAATGCATTCCTAGAGATAAATAAGGGCACTTCATAATAATAAAAGGGTCAGTTGAACAGGAACACATGCCAATCATTCACCTGTGTGTGATCAATAATGGAGCTTCAAAATTCGAGAGGTGAAAATTGACAGAATTAAAGGGAGAAGGAGACAATTCCATAATATATCTTGAGATTTTAACACTTCTCTCTCAAGAAATTGGTGGAGCAACTAGACCAAAATTCAGCAAAGACGTATATTATCTGAACAATGCTATCAGCATCTCAGTTTATTTGTTATTTATATCAATTGTTAGAGCCACAAGGATGGGTCCTAGCCCTCCACGCTGTAGGCTTTTTAACATTCTGGGTGATAATCTAAAATTACTGTCCCTGTGGCTTTCTACAGGAACTTCATCACTGTGCCTTGACTATGAGATAATGAATAAAAACTAAGTTAGCGTAATGCCTGACACCTAGTAAGTGTTCAGTACATGCCAGTTATTATTGTAAAATCAAATAGACACCATTTGGCCGCCTGGCAGAATTTTAGGGGATTTTAAAAATGATCATGATTTTTATCATTCCTGGAAATCACCCTGCCGTGGAAACATCATCCCGCACCAAGCCTCACTCAGAGTCATTTCCATACTTTTCCTGTATCCTTTCCTTTCAAGTCTCCTCCCCAAACCATGATGAGCTCACAATCTTTTTAATATTTCATAGAGGCCTTAGGTGCCCATGCCAAACCTCAGAAGTACCAAATTACCTACATTTACTATTTCACCAAGAAAGGCACACATTTTTCCCCTTTCCCACGTTGCCCAGTTCTCACAGGCCTGAACCTATCCTAAGTGACAATCGTCCAGACCTTCTAGGGTGTTCTGCCGCTCTTGGTAGAAGGGGAATCACCAGCTCCGCCGGGGGTGGCATTGCTGGTGGCAAAGGTCAGACCTGAACTCTCCACCTTTTGGTGCTATTAGGTCTTTCAAAATTAATGTCACACCTGTGCATGACTATTAGTAATATTCCGTGGTATATAGATCATCACTAAATTGAGCCAAGGGTCTTGCTTTTTTAAAGAAACTAGGTTGAAATGTTTGGTGAAGAGAAGAGTCCTTCTGTGGTGCACGTCATCTCTCCATAATTAGTGCATTCAGATTTTTTTCAGAGAAGATCAGTCAATAAAAGAAGGATAATAAATAAACTCAAGCAAATCGCCGCTTTCAAGTCTGTCAGTTGTCACACCTCCAGAAGAGTGTTTTCCTCTTGTTCTTCTAAGGAGCAAGGGTCATTTACTTATAGGTATGTGTTCAAGAGTAATGAGGCAAGTTGAAAAAGATCTTCCAAAATACTCCTAGTGAAATCTTATCGTTACTAAGAACTTATGAAAATTTAAAGCCATTTCCCTTTATTAAAACACATGAGCAGCGAAACTTGCTACATTGGCTTTCTGGAAACCAAAGGAAAGAAGCTTGCTTTGCTAAATTTCTCTAAGACAGAAGATACCTCGTGCGCTGGCCTCATTGAGCCAGGATGGTCCAAGAGGTTCTCAAAATGGCAGACTTAGAGGGACACTCCTTGAGCCCTGTTCTGTGGTGGTGGCCAGAGTGACCAGACCCATGGTGGAGGGACTGAGAGAAATTGGGAAGGATCAGTTCTCCTAAAAATCCCCCCTCCTCCCTGGTTTGTGCCTTGTACCCTAGTGTCTATGCTCCTGTACTTGGGTGTAAGATTTCAATTCCACAAACGCAAGTACGATGGGCTTCGTGAATGAAGCTATCAATGGCCTGACTACGGAATGGTGGTTAATGAGTAGCTTAATTAGATTCTGTCTCTTGGTCAAAATAACTTACATATCAAAAAAGGAATAGGGCTTCCCTGGTGGCGCAGTGGTTGAGAGTCCGCCTGCCAATGCAGGGGACACGGGTTCGTGCCCCGGTCCGGGAAGATCCCATATGCCGCAGAGAGGCTGGGCCCATGGGCCATGGCCGCTGAGCCTGCGCGTCCAGAGCCTGTGCTCCGCAACGGGAGAGGCCACAACAGTGAGAGGCCCGCGTATCGCAGGAAAAAAAAAAAAAATTAAAAGAGATAGATAGGTTTTAGAAGAAATAAAACAGAAAACAATTAACAATTTAAAAATATTTGTTCAGTATTTAAACTAATTTCAATTGTAATTGATTAAGTTAAAATTAATTTAATTTAAAAGTATGACCTTGAAAAATATTTTCTCCAGCTTAATCATAGAAAGTGGCCCAGTAAGGGCAGCAGGAGAATCACTTCTGTCCTCCCGCACCTACACACTCCCATGTGTACACTAGGTGTCCAGACGATAGGCTGTAATGTTATGCCCGTCCCACCAGTGCTCTTAGAAAGGTAATCTTCTCCATAGATGGGGTCTCAATGATATCAGGACAAAGGAACTAGCACAAGGGGCTTTCTGCTAATCTAATTGCAACAATTTGAGCATCACAAAGAAAATGGCACCCTTAATTCAAGTAAGATAAAGTTTTGAAAGTCTGTGAATTTGTAATAACACTCAGGAAGGAAAAGTTAATATCAAATGTACCAAAAAGTACTGTGAATGCAACAGGGCATGTTTTGATTTTCATTGGTCTTTGAAAGTAGGGGACTGTTAGTGTATGAGTGCATGAGTGATTATTCTTTTGGGTCCACGTCTATTTATGAAGTACGGGTGTGTTCTTGTTTGGTGGCATTGCCTAGGTGAACGAGCCTAAACAAAGCTGGTTATGTGACGGTGGAATCTCTTGACAGCGTATCTCAGTGAAGATGCAATATCGTGATTAGGTCAGATGGACCTGAAGAAAGTAAGAAGTAGGCGTTCGTGTGGGGACTGCCTGCAGTTCCTAGTAGAGCAAAGGAGGCTGAAGAAGGTGATGGTATGGCAGAGGGTCTACTCATGACAGGGAAAGCACGTGTGGTCTCTTCATTAAGGTCACCTGTCCTGCAGAGGGGAGGAAATTAATGGTAGTATGCAGAATAACACATCCTTAGGGGACAGAGGGGAGATGTGTATAAAATTAGGAGGAGTAACGGACAGAACCTGATGGACTAAAGCTGAGATATCAGTTCAGGTTCTTTATCTCAAGAACATAGAGACACTTGCTCCCCACAGGGCACAGCTTCCCTCTGCTGGGTACTGTGCTCCACTCCTGCTTCTAATTTTTCAGTCTTTTTATTACTCTCCACCATCTGTTCCCAAAAGCTGAAGAACATTTGTGTACAGATGAGAATTTTCCTCAAGTGAGGCAGAACAGACAGCAGGCCGTAACTATTTTATACTTTCCAGGATCATTTTCTTCCAGAGTATTAAGAATTCATGCCGACACGTGGTAATGGGTTATCTGAAGAATGCTTTGCTTAGTAAAGCATTTATCTTGGTAAAGGATAGGAAGAAAGAACTTGAATAAATTCAGAGCTGAGGTTTCAAAGTGCTACGGCATCATTTCACTCGTCGTGGCAGTCTCACCTACCTATTAACGACATTTTAAATTCTCCTCTCTGAGTATTCGTCTTCAACAATTTTTTTTGAAACAGTCTCCAACTTACAGAAAAGTTGCAAATAAGTGCAGTACAAAGAACTCTTTTTTCTTACACCATCTGAGAATAAGCTGCTGACGTGATGTCACATTACTTCCAAATCCTTTACTGAATATTTCCTACAAATAAGGATATTCTCCTTCTTTAATGTGCTGAATTGTGTCTCCCCAGAATTCATATGTTGAAATCCTAACTCCCAGGACCTCAGAACGTGACTGTGTTTGGAGATGGGGTCTTTTTTTTTTTTTATAGACCTTTATTGGAGTATAATTGCTTCACAATACTGTGTTAGTTTCTGTTGCACATATGGAGATGGGATCTTGAAAGAGGTAGTTAAGTTAAAATGAGGTCATATGGGTGAGCCCTAATCCAGTATGGTGTCCTTATAAGTAGAGGGGATCAGGATGCAGACACACACAGAGGGAAGACCATGAAAGGATCGGGGAGAAGACAGCCGTCTACAAGCCAAGGAGAGAGGCCGCAGAAGGACCAGCTCTGCCGATACCTTGATCTCTGACTTCTAGATTCCAGGACTGTGAGAAAGTAAGTTTCTGTTGTTTAGCTTCTCAGTCTGTGGTACTTTGCTGTGACAACCCTTGCAAACTAATACACCTACACAACCACAATACACAACAAGCACAGTACACAGTTACAATACACAACCACAGTACGCAGTGCTCATACGTGTTAAATCCGTATTTACTTCTACATCCATCCACGTGAATGAACAGCCATGGGTTCCTCCTGCGCCTCCATCTCTGATCCAGCCACGCAAGGCTCATTCTTGGTTTTTCCCTTTTCGTCTTTGCGGCTCTCTTCTCTGATAGTGTTCCTTGGCTGCATCCCTCCAATCTCTGCGTCCACCTTCATGTGGCCTTCCTTTCTCTGGATGCCTCTTTCTGTCTCTTAGAAGGATGCTGTCATTGGGTGCAGGGCCCACCCTAACCTACTATGATCTCACCTCAATCCTTACCTTAATTGCGTCTTCAAAGAACCAATTTCCAGTTAAGATCACATTCTGATGTTCCAGGCGAACAGGAGTTTTGGGGACACTCTTCAATGGAATACAGGATCAGTGTGGGGCTTGTCTTTGGTTCTCTACATCCACGGGCGGCTCTGACCACAGTGTCCTTCAGACTGTTACTCTCCATCCAGTCTCGCCCTGAGTAAGATGGTGATGTTCACTCTCATTCTTGTGGCTCATCGGACACTGGGAGGATGCATAAGCACGGCATACAGTTCTGGTCTCCAGTCCTGAGCTGTGCAAAAGTCTAATAGGTTCAGCTCCCTGTCCTTGATGCCAGCATAAAGGGATACCGGGATACTGACACTGAAATCTAGCATATCCTGTATGAATTCATTTTTGCTCTGTCCCTCTGTCCCCCACCAGCCAGGGCCACCTCCGAGCTCCTTTACTGTATCAGAGCCATCTTTATTCTTAGGCTAAAATTCTTAGGGTCATCTGTGATGTAGCAATTTGAGAATTTATGGCAATGAAATAGAAGCATCATTCCCTATAGTATGCTGATTGGGGAAGGAAATTATAGGGCTACTTTCCTTTAAAGGTATATTCCCTTTGGGTAAATTATGAGTTAGCTCAGAGTTGCTAAATGTATTATTGTAAATCATTATATTGTTCACAGCTTCAGTTAAAATAATCAAAATTTTTGCTACTCTCCAAGTATTTAAAAACCAGGACCAGTAGCTATCACTAACTAGAGGGAAGGTCATTTATGGGGGGGGGAATAATAAGAAAAAAAGATAGTTTTTTTTTAATGACATTTGATAAAGTAGAAGGGGGATAAATGGCACATTTTTCTTTAAAAATATACTGTTGTGGTGGTGGTGTGATTTTTCCCAATTTCTCATTTCTACATCGTCCTTTTGCATTTTGACACTGCATACTTGGTTTACATATGTTAGACTGTCCCTGGTAAATAAAATTGAATTCTTGTGGTCACACATTTCCACTGTACAGAAAAATGTGGCATTAAGTTCAAAACTTCTAGTCTTAGTCAATGTGGATAGTTATTTTTGAACAAGGCAAGCAGATGAAGTGGTAATTGCAGATCCCGTTTACAAGCATACTGTATTCCAAGCCTCATACTCAGCTGAATATGTATATTCACCTCTGACCCTCACACTCCTTGGTCTCTGTGTCACCTGCCGATAAATTGACACTCAGCGAGGTTAAGTAAATTTACCCACGTCACTCAGTCATGTCAGTGGCAGAACAAGGATTCCATTTCTGGGTCTATGTTGCTGTGCCCCTAGCTACTTGACCATAAAACATTTACTGATTTTCGAAATAGAGACACAGATGTAGAGAACAAAGGTATGGACACCAAGGGGGGAAAGTGGCGGGGGGGCAGGTGGTGGTGGGGTGAACTGGGAGATTGGGATTGACATATATACACTAATATGTATAAAATGGATAACTAATAAGAACCTGCTGTATAAAAAATAAATAAAATTCAAAAACAAAGTGAGATCATATATATATATATATATATATATAAAATGGAATATATATAATGGACTATTACTCAGCCATAAAAAAGAATGAAATATTGCCATTTGCAGCAACATGGATGAATCCAGAGAATGACATTCTAAGTGAAATAAGTTAGGCAGAGAAAGACATATTATATCACTTATATGTGGAATCTAAAAATTAATACAAATGAATCTATATACAGAAAGACTCACAGACATAGAAAACAAACTTATAGTTACTGAAGGAGAAAGGAGGGAGACAAATTGGGAGTATGGGATTAACATATACAAATGACTGTACATAAAATAAGCAACAAGGATTTACTCTACAGCACAGGGAACTATATTCAATATCTTATAATAACCTATAATGGAAAATAATCTGAAAAAATATATATAACCGAATCACTTTGTTGTACACCTAGAACTAACACAATATTGCAAATCAACTCTATGTCAAAAAAAATAAAAAATTTAACAGATTAAAAAAAAACATTTACTGATTTTCAAATCATAGTTTAACACTATCTTGCAGCCAAAAGCAACAAGGAGAAGCATCTTTCTTTCTCCTGCCAGCCAGTGGCTCAGTGCTCCCGGCCCAGCACGCTGAGTGGGAGTGGGAGATCGGGGACCCGTCTCCCCACCTCCTCATGCTTCTGGGACTGTATAGCTGATACCCCCTCACATGTGAAAACAATCCCAGGGCAGGACCAAACCAGACTCCCACAAGTAAAGTCATAATAAGAAACAAGGGCAGTGGGAAGAGATAGTCATAATGATAAAAGAAAATGTTCTATGCAGTATGCAGAGGAAAGATTTCATAGCACAAAGAAACCATTTCTCCTTTTCAGGGATAAATTCAGACCCTAAGTTTAAAATATAGTTGAACTCAATGACAAGGTTTTAAAACAGACACACAAAATAGCTTTAATTCTTCTCCAAATAGTTCTGCTCAATATAATTTTGAACAAGGTATTTGAATGGCATATTAAAAATACTTGAGAGCTAAGGGTTTCTTTCTTTCTTCTTTTTTTTTTTTTTTTTTTGCGGTACGCGGGCCTCTCACTGTTGTGGCCTCTCCCGTTGCGGAGCACAGGCTCCGGATGCGCAGGCTCAGCGGCCATGGCTCACGGGCCCAGCCGCTCTGCGGCATGTGGGATCTTCCCGGACCGGGGCACGAACCCGCGTCCCCTGCATCGGCAGGCGGACTCTCAACCACTGCGCCACCAGGGAAGCCCTATTCCTTTTTTGATATGTAAGTTATTTTGACCAAGACACAGAATCTAATTAAGCTAAACCCTTTAAGCACATTAAACAGTTCTGTCTTCCTTCTCATTCTGCAAATATGCTCAAATCTGAAGGCTGGTCTCCTACAAAGTGCAATGTACTGTTGGTTTCTTGGAATACTACTTCATAATGTCACAATTTCCATAAAGAGCCAAGGGGTATTTCTGAAGTCCATTGCAGGTAAACAGAAAAATCACATGTGGGATGTCCCTCTGGCAGTCCTGTTAGGGGACTTCATGGTAACATCTGTAAAAGGCATTGAGGTGAACAAAGACCTGAATTATATTTTTGAACTCAAGAAATTCACTGCAGTTTTAACCTTGAGCAGATGCGTGACTATGTCCATAATCTCCCGTTAAATCCCTTCAGTTATTTCTAACCAAGGCTCCTAACGTCCGATCAGCTGAATTATAGGGCAGCAGAACTGTGGAATAACATCATCTGTGGTTTTAGGGTTTTCAGGGGAAAAAAGAGACAGCTCTACTAGAGTCAAGATTGTGGTGGGACTCAGTCAGTTACAGCCTGCTCTCTGTTCCTTTTCGACACTTGGCTCTAAACGGCTCTTCCACGGCTTGGAGCACAGGGAAAGCTCGGCTGGAGGAAAAGTCTTTGTTTGCTGCTTCCCTTCGGGCACACGGGGGGCCGGACAGAAGCTGCATCCAAGGCAACCTTTGCTCTCGCCAGGAACAGTCAAATAATTTACCTCTGCGGCAGGTTAATTGCCCTTCCCAAACTGAGCTACCGTCTGTGTGCCAGTGTCTGTTAAATGACCGCAGATGTCCTGTTAGCAGATGGGAGCGGAGCCCTGGGAAGCATGGCTGTGGAGGGACAAGGACGTGACATTCGAGTTCAGGGGAAATAGCTGTGCGAGCACAACCCAGGGATGTCCAGGACTGTGTGTTTACCGACCCCCTGCTAAGGCTCTCATCCGCAGTAAGAAGATGGCCTCCTTAGAGAGACACCAGCATGAACAGGAAAGTCAGAGAGTGACGAGCTTGCTACAGCAGGTAGAGCCGACGGTGGGCGTTCCCTTGGCCGGTTGTTCCCAATTGGTCCATGTTACTTGGATATGAATCCATTAAAAATGACAGATTCTTGGGCCCTGTCATGGATTAAATGGTGCCTCTCCCGGAAAAAGATATGTCCCTGTTGGAATATCTGGACCCTGTGATTGTGACCTTATTGGAAAGAGTCTCTCTTTTTTTTTTTAAAAACTTTTTGTTTTATATTGGAGTACAGTTGATTTGCAATGTTGTGTTCGTTGCAGGTGTACAGCAAAGTGATTCAGTTATACATATACATGTACCCACTCCTTTTCAGATTCTTTTCCCATGTAGGTCATTACAGAATATTGAGAAGAGTTCCCTGTGCGGCACAGTAGGTCCTTGTGAGTAATGGAGAGTCTCTTGCAGACGTAATCAAGGATCTTGAGATGAGACCATACCATACGGGTGGGCTCTACACCCAATGACAAGTGTCTTTTTGAGGGAAGGGGCGGGGCAGAGACACGCAGAGAGAAGGAGGCCATGCGACGAGGGAGGCGGCCATGGGAGTGACGCTGCACAAGCCAAGGAGCGCCCAGAGCACCGGAGGTGCACAGAGGCAAGCAGGATGCTGATTTCCCTCTGGAGCCCCCGAGGGGCGTGGCCCTGCCCACAGCTGGTCCTCGGGGTTCTGGTCTCCGTCTCTCCTGTGTACATTTCCATTCCTCGTCAGTCCTCCTTCCTACCATCTCCCTGGTCTCCTTCTGCCTCGGTGTCCCCGTGTCCATCGCCCTTCCGTTAGGCCTCCGTCACCTCCTGCGACCTCTGCACAGACTGAGCGAGCCTCCCTCTTTCTAATGTCTCGTCTCGTTAATCCAGTCTTCACTTTGCTGCCAGAGTATCTTCAACACAAGTCACCTTCTTTCTTAAGACCTCTCAATGGTACCCTGCCCTTGGAGGAGGAGGTGTAATCTCCTCAGCAAAGGAGCGAACATTTTCCTGACCACAGCCCTTTCTCCTCGTAGCCAGGCTCCATCCCAGCTTTGTTGTGAGGCCCCGGGGAGGCTTCTGGGAGGCAAAAGAAACAGCACAGCAGGCTTGGAGATGGGGCAAGGTTCGGGCAGGGCGCCAGGGGGCACCTGGGAGACCAACCCTGGGGCCGCAGCGCTGGGCTGTGAGGGGAGGGCAGAGCAGTGGCAGAGCTGAGAACCAAAGAGAGGCTCAGGGGCAGGGGGGACGGGAGAGGGGGTGCAGCGGAGGGAAGGAAAGGGGAGCAGGAGAGGGGGTGCAGCGGAAGGAAGGAAAGGGGAGCTCAGGGGGGCCGTGGAAGGGCCGAGAGGAGGCGGCAGGGAGAACGAGAGCTTCGCCGCTGCGCATCCTTCATGCAGACCCGACCCTCAGCTAAGGCGGGACCACGCGGACATTCCTACCCCACCTTCAGCTGCTTCCCTCCAGGGACCTTACGGTTCAGCCCTCTGATGGCCGACAGCCCCTGGTCACTTCATGCCCCGCTGGGCTCGGCTCATGGAAAAGGTGTCTATTGCAATGCCACCCCCTAACAGATGCTCTTCCTTTCTTTAGTTCCTCAGAATTTGACTTCTCTATTTTTGACATTTTTCTGCTTTATTTTAAAAATCAACTCTTTACTTTTTTAGAGCAGTTTTAAGTTCATAGTAAAGTAGAGGGGAAGGTACAGAGATATTCCACAAACCCCTGTCCCCACGCAGGGTACAGCCTCCCCTGTTATCGACACCCCCAGCAGATGGTACATTTGTCACAACTGATGGACCCACAGTAGCACATCCTTATCTCCCAAAGGGTGTAGTTCTCATTAGTGTTTATTTGGAGTAGATTCTGTAGGTTTGGAGAAATGTATGATGACATGTGTCCATCACAGTACCCTGTGGAGTATTTTCCCTGCCCTAAAAATCCTCTGTGTTGCACCTATTCATCCCCCGTGCCTGCCGCAAACCGCCCCCCAACTCACCCCCTCAACCCCGGCAACCACTCTTTTTATTGTCTCTATAGTTTTGCCTTTTCCAGAATATTATACAGTTGAAATCATAAAGTATGGAGTCTTTTCAGATTGTCTTCTTTCACTTTGTAAGACGCATTTAAGGTTCCTCCATGTCTTTCCATGGCTGGAAAGCTCATTTCGTTTTCGTGCTGACTGATAATCCGTTGTCTGGATGTACCGCAGTTCACTTATCCATTCACCTACTAAAGGACATCTTGGTTGCTTCCAAAACATTGCAGAGGAAAGAACACTTCCGAACTCATTCTATGAGGCTGCCATTACCCTGATACCAAAACCAGACAAAGATACCACACAGGAAGGAAAATTACAGGCCAGTATCACTGATGAACATGGACGCAAAAATCCTCAACCAAATATTAGCAAACCAAATCCAACAATACATTAAAGGATCATACACCATGATCAAGTGGGATTTATCCTAGGGATGCAAGGATTTTTCAGTATATGCAAATCATTGTGATACACCATGTTAACAAATTGAAGGAGAAAAACTATATGATCATCTCAATAGATGCAGAAAAAGCTTTTGATAAAATTCAACATCCATTTATGATAAAAACTCTCCAGAAAGTGGGCATAGAGGGAACCTACCTCAACATAATAAAGACCATATTTGACAAACCCATAGCTAACATCATACTCAACGGTGAAACGCTTAAAGCATTTCTTCTAAGATCAGGAACAAGACAAGGATGCCCACGTTTTGGCAATTATGAATAAAGCTGCTGTAAACATCTGTGGGCAAGTTTTTGTGTGGACATAAATTTTCAACTCCTTTGGGTAAATGCCAAACGTGATGGCTGAATTGTGTGGTAAGAATACGTTTTGTAAGAGGTTAGTTTTGTAAGAAACCGCCGAACTGCCTTCCAAAGTGGCTGCACCCTTGTGCGTTCCCACCAGCAATGAATGGAGTTCCTGTTGCCCCACAGCCTCGCCAGCATTTGGTGTTGTCAGTGTTCTGCGTTTTGGCCATTCTATTAGGTGTGAAGTGGTGTCTCAATTTGTTTTTAATTTGAATTTCTCTGATGACATAGGATGTGGAGCATCTTTTCATATGCTTATTTACCATCTGTCTGCTTTATTTTTCAATCCTTTGTTTACATTTTTGTTTCTACATGCTGGCGCTTGCTACAGGGCTAGTTGGGACTGTGGGGGTTTGTCACTCTTGATCTTAATGTTTCTTTCACTTACTGAGTGTTTAGTATGTGCAGGCACAGTGAGATGATCTTTTTTTTTTTTTTTTTTTTT
>NW_020837963.1:25203959-25252275 GCF_003676395.1 Aethalodelphis obliquidens | reverse complement strand
TTTTTTTTTTTTGCGGTACGCGGGCCTCTCACTGCTGTGGCCTCTCCCGTTGCGGAGCACAGGCTCCGGACGCGCAGGCTCAGCGGCCATGCCTCACGGGCTCAGCCGCTCCGCGGCATGTGGGATCTTCCCGGACCGGGGTACGAACCCGCGTCCCCTGCATCGGCAGGCGGACTCTCAACCACTGCGCCACCAGGGAAGCCCATCTTGTGTGCTTCTTGATATGTTTCTTCCTAGGTGTTTTCTAAGCACTTTACACATAATTATCAAAAGAAATTGTGAGATAGGCACTATTATTATTCCATCTTACAGAGAAGTAAATTACGTATCACACAATGGTGGGCAAAATTGGGACTTTAACTCAGTTAAGATTTTCTGAGTCCGGAGCCCAAATGCTTGATCATAAAACGAAATAGCTTTTTAAGGAAAGTAGATTGAGTCCTTGGACCTATTCACTGCAAATAAGAAAACAAAATTTTGAGCAGCTGCTTCGAGAATAAAATGGGGTCCTGGTGCAAGATCGTTAGCAAGATCGGTGGGATTCCCGGTGTCACTTAACTGACTTAATGAAATGACACATTTCTAATTCTATGCTTCTTCCAATTGGTGAGACACATCCTCACCTCTCCTGATCCAGTGACACCCACAAGATCTATCTTGCCCAATTTAAATCAGGAAGAAGGAACATAGATGTTTGTAAGTCTTTATTACAGTCTGTTAAGGAGCAAATAGGGAGAAGATGGAGAAATGGAGGAGGGAGGAGGGAGGCTGGAGAGAATAGAGACAGAGAGTCGGAGAGTGATGGAGAGAAGGGGACACACTGAGGAAGAATGTGGGGGAAACTGAGGCTTGATGGGTTTTAAACGAGAGTTAGAGACTGCATCCTGCCATTTCCCCAGGGCACGAGCTTCTCTGCGAAGTCGCCTGGTTATTGGAGTGTGTGGCCCCTGTGTGCTTCCCTCCCTGGAATCCCGAATCTCTAGTCCAGCCTCTAGAAGTCTGCAGGTGCCCTTTGTATAGGAGGAGTGTCAGCAGCCCACTTAGAACACGTCCTCGGGGCTACAACCACAGGAACCAAATCAAGAACGCTTCAAAGGCCGGAAGCAATCAGGCCACGGGCTGCACTCCTGTCCCCCACTGTTAGAGCGTAAGGCGAGCCCTGCAAGAGTGGTAGCTGCCAGGTGGCATCACTAATGAGAAGCTGGGCACATGCATTGGCATGCCCCGGTTACATAAATTAGAAATAAAATACATCAGTATTAATAATAACACAAACAAATGATGCTGTCATGCTCGATAAAGACAAAAATTAACATTTTTATAACTCTGACATGAAAAACAATAAGCCTATTACAATCCGATTATTTGAAACTACTTGAAATGACATATTATTTTTATGTATTATGTCCATTTTGTACAAGTGTAGGTTAAATACAATTGATACCAATGACTGTGACACTTAGCTTAATAGGTTTATGGTTTTTATCCGAATCGTTTCTAAACAAAATTGGCAGCATTTACTGGCAGCCCATCACACACAGTGGCTTCTTGGGAAAACATAATAGCTGGTTTTCATCGTCTGTGCCTGTTTGGGTCCTTGTGAAGTCAGTACATGGTCCTTTAGTGTCTCCTCTGTAGGCAGAAAGCCATGTGCCTCACTCAGCACGCATTTGTTTTATACTGTTTACTTCTCTCTGAAACAGTGCTGACAGTTTTGCTTAAATAAATGAACATTCCCATTGCCACGTTCTCATGTGGCAGGAACAGTACGTGAATGTGAACAGTGGGTTCTCATAAACGAGGCTCCCCTGGACTGAAGCATCATTACTGACAAGTCATTTGATTCTTCTCTTCATTGTTGTGCTGCCTCCTTCCCGTAATTCGATGCTACAACACCTATCAAATACAACGTGAGCAATACATGCCCCGATTGATACCGATTGCCTGCAGTAAAGTCAGGATTCTGCAGCTGAGGAATTTGACCTTTTCAACTAACTTTTCGTTTCGGCATGCTTCCTTTTATTATTATTTTTTAAATGGCTCAGATCTTAATCAATGGAAATGACACATGTTAAACATCTCATGAGGTCTTTGCATTGCTGTTAACTGTTTTTTAAAAAATAAATTAATTTAATTAATAAATTATTTTAATTATTAATTTAAATTAATTAAATTAATTAATTAATTTTAGCTGCGTTGGGTCTTCATCGCCACGTGCCGGCTTTCTCTAGTTGTGGCGAGTGGGGGCTACTCTTCGTTGTGGTGTGCGGGCTTCTCATTGCGGTGGCTTCTGTTGTTGTGGAGCACCGGCTCTAGGCGCACGGGCTTCAGTAGCTGTGACTCACGGGCTTAGTAGTTGTGGAGCACGGGCTTAGTTGCTCCGCGGCGTGTGGCATGTGGGATCTTCCCAGACCAGGGCTCGAACTCGTGTCCCCTGCATTGGCAGGCATATTCTTAACTGCTGTGCCACCAGGGAAGTCCCCTGTTAACTGTTTTTAACAAAAGTTTGCCATTAATTCCATGAAGAAGGGGAGAGGACAGAAAGAGGAGAAGGAGAGGCATTTTATAATTTACCAGAGATCTTAGTATGATGGTTGTAAACCAGAAGCACTGACTAATTTTTTCTAGGTTGGGTGGGGGATTTGGAGATGGGATGTTGGTGGAAGAGGGACAGAGGACCTCCGCAAGTTGTCTGGGTGTCAGGGGAGATGGGGGGCACCTTCCTTACAAGCTCTGTGTAAATCACTGACTGCTGGCAGCATCACATGCCTTGTGGTGAGAAGAGGGGTGGCCCTGGGAAGCCACCTTGCACAGTCCGTGGATAATTGCAGACTATCCAACAAGTCTGGTTAATGCCAATGGTTATTCTGAGCTGCTTATGTTGGAGTTTTTGAGTAAATAGTTACACAATTTTCACTGCAAAGAAATGTTTTACCACAAAAACGTTCTTTTCTAAAAGTGCACAAAACACCTTAGGGTCAAAGCAATAGACATGAATCAAAGCATTTACTGTGGTTCTACTAACTATTTGATCAAAATATTACTTTCTTTTCTTTGCATTTTTGTTTTATCATATTATCAAGTAAGTGGTTTTACAAGTTGGTTGTTCCATGAACCATCTTTTGCTGGTGTGTGTGTGTGTGTGTGTGTGTGTGTGTGTGTGTGTGTTCTGAAGAGGAATGTATGTTTTCCTTTTTCCAACCCTGCTCCTAGAGGAATTTCAATCTTTTAAAGGCATTAGATTTATGTTATTTTGGTTGTTATTTGTTTTACTGGTGCAGGAATGCTCTGGACTGTGACAAGACTGCAGCCATAATTTTTGCAGTCTTCTGTTTCTTAGAGCTGGCATACTAGAACTTCAGCAGCTTTTAAAGTCACCCTCTGAGAATTGTGTTGCCTGTTTTAGAGGTATCTATAGATGCTTCTAAGGCTTAATTTTAATAGAACTTTTGAAAACCTACTATCGTCCAAATACTCTAAGAACTGACGGTACAAAAATGAAAATGGTACCTGCTCTGTCTACCATCTAAACCTAAAGGGAAGACGAGATCCTCCAATAGCTGCAGTCTAACCAGCTGCTGGCTGCTGAGGAAGTGCCTTCCGCACCAGCACATGGGATCCTTATAAAAACCTTACGAGGTGCTATTACTGTCCTCATTTGAGAGACGAGGAAACTGAATTGCAAAAAGGTAAAGAAATGGGAAAGGCAGCATCGGGTTAAACGCTTAGGACGTGAGTCAGACCAACCCGTCCGTATCCCAGGCTCCGAGGTCACACAGAGTGGATGAGCTCGAGCCCCTTGCTGCTGTAGCAGATGCTCTTGGCTGCTCCTGAATGCTGGGCCCCGGAAGATAAGTCCACATTGTGAACATTACCCTATAAGGCCCAAGGTGTGAATAAGTTGAGGATCTTGAGGGGGTGAGTTCATCCCGGATTACGCGGTTCAGTGGGTGGAGCGTGATTTGGCCCCAGGCTTCCTGTTCCTGGAGGTCTCGTCCTGACTTTTCTCGTATGATGAGTCCAGTGTTCGCCAGCCCCATGACCTTCGCTTGGACCATTTCCCTAGCCGTGCTCCCTCTATTGTCACTGTCTCCTGCTTTGGTTGGCATATAGTGTATATGTCCTTTCTGAGATACTATGAGGGTCTGGGAGGCGCAAAGGAAGGTGAAACAAAGTGGGAATCAGAAGAGGTTGGTCCCAATCCCCTAGTGGGTAGCGACCCCTCGCTCTTGTTCTGCATCAGGTGGACCCAGCAGGTGTTAAAAGACTCTAAAAGGTTGAATGGATGAGTGAGAAATCCTATTTCTGGTTCCCAACGAATAATAAAGCCCCATGTTCCCCATCAGTAAAACTAGAGCCCCTAGTCAGCCCCCTATACCTGTGAGGACCTAAGGAGAGAATGTCTGGCAAGAGGTGCTTCTGGTGGGCTTCACTGGTGGCGCAGTGGTTGAGAGTCCGCCTGCCGATGCAGGGGACACGGGTTCGTGCCCTGGTCCGGGAGGACCCCATGTGCCGTGAAGCGGCTGGGCCCATGAGCCATGGCTGCTGAGCCTGCACGTCCAGAGCCTGTGCTCCGCAACGGGAGAGGCCACAGCAGTGAGAGGCCTCCGTACCGCAAAAAAAAAAGAGGTGTTTCTGGCTTTGCAGACATACGGCCGGGACTGCAGGAGATTTGGCAGTCTACTTCTTTGTGTGCTGTAAATGCACTGTCAATAATTATGGGGCAAAAATAATGCCTTGTGACCCCAAGGAATTTTATGGAATGCTGTAGAAGGCTTTTGAAACTGCCACTGAGGGGAGGAAAAATCCTACCCTGCCAAAGACTGGCCTGATTAAGCATTAAGAAAATTCCAAGTGCCTGAGAATGTTTAGTAGCAAAACACACATAACCTTCTTAAAACAGCCTATCAGTGAAACTCTGGAACTTAAGGGTCTGAAGGAGTGGCCCCGTGGAGTCTGAGCTGGTCCAGGGTGGCTGGACTAGGCTTGGGGGAGGGGGGATCAGGGGGAGGGGACTGAGGCAGAGTACTGGGACCTGACGGGATTTACCGTTTTCAGGGCATCTGGGAATCACTGAAGGATGTGAGTGGGCACAGGGTGCAATCAGACCAGAGTTTAGAAAGCGGCTCTTGTGCCATGAGGAGGGAGATTAGTTGGGGAGAGACAAGGGGCAGAGACTGGTGTGGAAGCCGATTCTAACTTCCTGGCTGAAGGCCTCTGGGAGCACCCAGCACACAGGGGCGGTGGGAACAGGGAGTAGGGGATGGATTAAAACTAATGTATGCAGGAAGGAGAAAAAGGTGTAGCCGAAATGGTAAAATTAGATACAAGTTAGGCTACTGAAAGAACACAATGTTATTATAGTGGAGAAGAGCAGAAAACAGGGCTTTGACCTATCTGTATACTAATGCATGGTCTGGGGAGGCTTGAGGATTTAGGGTAATAAGGTAGATAAACTCTAAGGCTGAGACTAGGCTAAGGACACACTCAGGCCCTCTTCCAGGCTGCAGGTGTCCTACTGTGTCCTCACTTGGGGGAGGGGTGAAGGAGCTCTGTGGGGTCCCTTTTTTTTTTTGGTCGTAACAAAAAAAGTTTTATTAGAAAATGTGGGGTCCCTTTTATAGGACACCAATTCCATTCACGAGGGCTCCACCCTCATGACCTAATCACCTCCCAAAGCACCCCCCCCGCCCCCTGGGGCTTAGAATTTCAACATATGAATTTTGCAGGGACACAACCATTAAGACCGTAACTGAGATTGCATACCACAGTATTTTAAAAATCATCCTTCCACCCAAACTTGCCAGGTTTCTGCTCTTACGTATCCTGTACTTGGCTCCGGGTACATGGGACAGAGCGAGGTCTGATAACACTAAGGTACCTGCAGAGGCCCACACACCTGGTGAGAGCCCAGGTCCACCCAACTTTAGAGCGTGCACGTGTCCTACCGTGCACAAGTACCCCAACTCACAGAGGGGGAAACATGAGACAAACTAGATTACTAAAAACCATGCAACGTTGGGCTTCCCTGGTGGTGCAGTGGTTGAGAGTCCGCCTGCTGATGCAGGGGACGCGGGTTCGTGCCCCGGTCCGGGAAGATCCCACATGCCGCAGAGCGGCTGGGCCCGTGAGCCATGGCTGCTGAGCCTGCACATCCGGAGCCTCTGCCCCACAACGGGAGAGGCCGCAACAGTGAGAGGCCCACGTACCGCAAAAAGAAAAAACAGAAAAACAACAAATAAAAAACATGCAACGCGTACACCTATCTATGATAATTTTGGAGAGTGTATCACTTGGTTCCCTATATTTCTCAAATATTTTCAAGTGTTTCTCAAGTCAGATTCCAAAATATGTGGAAGGAAGCTGCTTCTGACATCTTTCTGTTAGTTTCAATTTTATTTCACAGACTTTTTACAGTTATACAACATGAAAAAGCATTAAATACCTCTATTTTCTTCTTTACGTGGTGTAAAATTTTTAATAACAAAAATTTCTTATCATAAAAGATGATGTTAAGTACAGCAGAAACACCGCTCATGATCAGCAATTCAATGATTTAACATAAGGTGTGCTCTATTTCATGATTTTTCACTGTACAAGAAAACCTCTAATTCAGTTTGTCTAAATGCAACAACTACCCAGTTGCCTTCACTTTTATGAGCTACACTCCTTCCTGTTTTATTCGAAATAGACTCTGGAAGAGGGCTGTGAAGATCAGAGCCTTCATGTGCATTTTTCCACATCCGTAAGGAAACACGTGGTTGCTTGTTCTTTTAATTGTCTTAAGATCGATTATCTTCAATGACAATAGTTCTTCTAGAATATGGTTCAAGTTCTACAAATATATATTGAAATTCATATTCGCCACTTTCTGGGTTCTGGAAAAAAATAATGAGTATCAAGGTGTTGCCCTGCTCTTTGGCACTTTACGTTGAGTCTGCGTTCAAGAAACCCCATCCCCACACGATCTCACCTCTTTCACTTCAAGATGCACCGTTCCTTGCTTCCCGGGCTCGGAGCCCTGGATGTAGAATTTCACACGCATGTGTTTCAGCCCATCTTTTACGTATTCAATAAAACTGTCAAGACAATGAAAACACACAAGCCTGAATTCCTCCCACTTAAACATCACCCCAAGCTCTCAAATCCAAGCCGCCTGCAGTACCTGACGTGCTGCCTTCTGCCGCGTCTCGTCATCTCCCCATAGCCTTTAAGGGGCTCGCCGAAGACACTTAGCACCTGCAAAGTAAGGTGATGCTTCCTCAGTCAGGGCTATTTTTTTTAAGCTTCCTAGGGAAATATTTTCTGACAAACTGAGTGGTTTATTTTAGGAAAAAAAAAAAAAGCCTGGGACTCTTTCAAAATGATATCTCCAATGATAAGAAAACTGGGAAAAGAGTTATTATGCAAAAATCATCCCATAATTAACACTCAGACTTTTCATGCACAGAGAATGAAATAGGTAACTTTATGGTGTTACTTGTAGTTTCAGAACAGTTAGGCTGAAGTGGAGCTGTTTCCACTCCCCTTTTACAAAAAGAAACACAATGTAACAAAGTGTTCAAATATTTAAATGTCTGAACATTTTTAGTGAAATTTACCCAATGGGGTCTAATACTAAAAGCTATGAGATCAAAATAATTTTTTAGTTATTAAATACACAAATAAAAACAAGTAATGATTTATTTAAAACAAACCAGATCTAGAGGTAGGAATCCATTATTCCCAATGGGAGAACTCACAATGAAGTGTAAATGTAATTTTTACTGAATTTAAAATGCAAATACTTCGGAACCTTTTCAAAAAAACAGAAATGTGATATCAAACTAAAACAAATATTGCTTCAACTCTGGAAATTTTTCTTATTTGGTCTGTTGGGCATCTTCAGTATCAAATTTTCAGGCACATATAGAGACTAATATGTAAGATGAGACATATTTAAGAACTGTGTAGCTGAAACGATTGTTCAAATAATTTAATAGATTAAACATGTCTGTATCAAAACATAAGTATTTTCTATTTCTCAACCAAGCAAAGTGCCTGGCAAACAATAGGCCCCTAATAAATCCTAACAAAATCGAACTGTTGAAGTTTAATTATTCTTCATAGAGCTCTTTTAGGCGGCAAATTAAGTTATGACCTTAATAATACCTCGCTCTCTGTGTTTATTCTGTGAAGTTCTGTTTTGTTCAAAATGCTGAAGATCTATGAAAGACCGAGTTTGTGAATAACACAGCAACTCTTCCTCTCTTCTTAGAGATGCGCCCTGACATGTAATTATGCTACTGCTCGTGTTTATTTCTGGACCCTGTAAAGGGTTTCTTGTCAGGGGTAATTAGGACCCCCAGTAACTCTAATGGGAACCTCCTTTACTCCCTGCTGAGTTTCAACTTACTCAGAGGGACACCTCCCCCTCTGCCTTCTCCTCCACAGTTCTCAGACTGCCCTGAGTCCAGGAAAAAGAAAGATGCCAGAGGCCGTTAGCTCCTGCCGTTCCGCCCTGACAAGATTAGAGACACTCATGGAGCATTTGGAGGTGGTGCCCCAGGGAAACCCAGGGCAGGGCATGGACGCTGAGAGGATCTGCGGGTTCCAAAGCTTCCCCTCCCCAGGGACCTCACGTCTGTTTCTCTGACATTTACTCCTTGGTCTGTGTGAGAAGCAGCCCTGATATTTATGATGCCACCTGCCACTTTCTTTCAAAGTACAAGAATTAAGATGTCAGTGAGTAAGATGCTTCAGTGCCAAAGTTTTCCACCCAGGAGTAAAATCTGGCACTGCACGGGCTACACGCGCTTTCTATCTGTGACTGGAAAGCCTTATGAAAAGCTTCCTCTGGACGGGATCCTTAAAAGAATGGAGGCGGCTTTTCCACATCTGCATCCTCCAGGGTGTGGCTCAGGCAGGCTGTGCTTAAGAGCCTAAGTGTGGAATCACCCAAACTGGGATTGAGGTTCTGGCTCTCCCTCTTGCCGGTTCAGTCATCTTAGTGGAGTTACTTAATCTCTTTAAATATCAGTTTCCTTCTGCAAACAGGATAATAGTAGCACCCAACACAAGTGGTTCTTGTGAGACTCAATAAAGACGATGTGCTCCAACACTGAGCAGAGTGCTTGGTGCATAATGTGCTCTCAATAAGCATCAACAGTTACTATTATGATCACAAGATCATGAATCAGGGTTTTAAAAAGACTAGTGAGTTTAATACTCTGGTATATTCTAAACATTTATTATTGATGACAACTAGTACAACGACTCTCTTGTACCCTTAGGATGGAAACACCGCCGCATGGACCTTTGGGTGCTACTCGTAATCAAAGCATTTCAAGTACAGAACAAAGAGCTAATAACGTAATCACAATCCAACCACTACGGTTTTATTATTATATAAATCCACTAGTCTCAGAACTAGCACGTGACCTCTGCCTGCCCCTCCCACATTCCTCTCCCTGATCAGAGTCTGTGTAACGTAATCTTGAGGACTAACCTCGGGATTTAATCTGCATTTTTCTAGGGCTTTCCCATATATCTTATTAGGACTGGATGAAGAAAAGAGTTCTCTGAAGATCGTGTAAAACAAGCCACCTGAAAATCAAAGAAAAAGCTCAAGCAAAGCGAGAGCGAGACAAATGGAAAATGAAAAAGATATTCAGGGGTTTTATACTTGCTGTGTTTTCAACCTGTAATGGTGATTCCAATAAGCACCACTATTAAATAGGTAAAATCTCTTCCAGCTTCTTTCACTGTAAAGAGAAAACACCACTGGTTACACGTGTGCCGGACGTGAGCAGGGATGCTTCTGGCTTCAGGATCTCTAGCAGGTGAGGGCTCAGGACCTAATGAGCGGGTCGGTACATGTTCTGGAGCAGCTATTGTCAAATCTCTGTGAATCAGGACCACCTGAAGAAACTTTCTGAAAGAACCGCAGCAGGATTCTGGGAGCAGGGCTTAGAAATCGATTCTTTACTTTAGGTAGCATTATGATTTTAATGCCTCCTTATTGTCTAAGATGAGGAAACCCTTTGAACAAGTGATCCAGTCCCTCTGAGTGGAAACAACAGTCCTTGATTAGGCACCACTGGATACGGTCTGCTGTTCACACAGTAAGAGACGTGTTGGCTTTGTCAGCTGCAGTCAAAATGGGCCTCGACCCTCAACAGTCAGTTACCTTCCCAGCCTGCCACCCTGCTGGCTGTGAAACAACAAAACAGAACTGAATTTAGAACAGGACTTTGCTTGGCCAGGCAGATTTGTGAATCGAACTGCTTTAGAAAATGAAGAACCTGCACAGATACTGCACTTTCTTTTTTTTTTAAATAACCCATCTCATTCTATTCTCTACCAAGGTCACAAAACACACTTAATAAGCAGTAACTGCCCGCTGTGAGCCCGGCGGCACGCTGAGAACACGGCACCCCGCGCTGGTCAGGAGCCGCGACGTTCCCCGTGACCCAGATCAGGCCTTTGCCCCAACACCTTTGCTCCCGATTCCCGCCCGGCACACTCACCGCTGCTTCGCTTAGGCTCTCGGGAAGGCTCTTCCCCGTTTATTCAACCACAAACATCGACTGTATGTACTACGCGCAAAGCCCGCACCGAGTATCACTCAGCCCACGCGTTCTCGAAGTTTGTTTAAGCATCATGTTACTCTTCAGCAGAAGCTGCTCATCGTCTACCTTCCTCTCCTTGACACTTTCAGACCGTATACTTTCACACAAAACCCCTCCTGCCATCTGTCTCTGCAATGAGGGGTGTTGTGGTGACCACCCACATGCTCCTCGCAGGACCGAGGCTCCCGTTACCCCCGGTGCGGGGAGCTGACATGGCTGCTGGCTGGCGGAATCCCTGCATCCAAGGCCCTGGCCCTCCCCACACCCAGTGCCTGGCTGGTGCCCAAGCCCCACACCTTGAGATGAGAGGACTGCAAGGGCCAGCCCAGCCCCCCGAGCTCCTGCAGGACCGGCGGAGGCCCTATCGCAAATGCCCCGTGCTTCAGCTTCTCCCTCTGCCCAGCCCAGCCTCCCCACGGGAGGCCCCCAAACCTCCTGCCCACAGACCCCACTGAGTCTGCTTCCCTGGAATTCGCCCTACGACGGGGCTATAGGAGTGGTCCTAGGAAGCAGCTCCAAACTGGGATTTTGGAGCTGGATCACTGGCCACCGGCTGGCCTCGAGGACTCGTCCCTGGTGGCAGGAGGAGCTGAGGCCCGGCAGGGAGTGGTCGCACAACTGCCGCGGCTCTCACCGCTGGTGGCCTGGAGCACCGGTGGGAGGGAGTGCACTGATGGGTGTTGCGTTTTGGGAATTTAGGGGGAATAAGCAATTATAAGGACTCGGACTGGATGGCTGTGGTAGCGGGCTGCCAATGCACTGGAGAAAGGTAGTGAGAGGATGAGGTAACTGATCACCAATGAAGGTCAAGTGTGAAAGTCAGACGCCTCCTCCACAGCAAAACAGGAGACTCCTTTGTTGCACCCAGAGGGCAGAAAAAGCTGAGGGCCAGGCCCAGGGCAAAAGAGTAGCAGAGAGGCTGGACTCTCACCCCACCAGGTCTCTTGTGCCAAGGCCAAGGTCGTGACTTGGGAAGAGAGGGAGCCTGCAGCTTGGCAAGGGGGTATCAAGGCTGACGCACTCCAGAATCTTGAGTCCGCAGGTTCTCCTGAACCCTCTGGCGTGAAGCAGCAGCTCATGCCTCCCAGTTAAAGGCTAGCTCTTCTTCCTCCTTGAAGACCTGGCGGGGGCTTCCATCTAGCGAGACATGTGCTCTGGCCAGGTTACAACATAACTGGGAGGAAAGAGGAAACGGGCCATCCCCAAAGGGGCTGGAAGCCCCACCAGCAGAGCCGGCTGTACCCTAACGGCAGCGTGAAGGGTCACAGAATACAGAACTGGACAAATGAGAGGTGATCAACAGGGGCAGTACTCTCCTCTGAGCAAAAACTCAAGTCTGACAAGCAGCCTGGGAGCTGGTGCATGGCTACGTTCGCTCTTGGAAAGATGAGCGTGATCCACATTAAGTGAAGTAAAAATGACAGAACTGCCATGGCAAACTATGGGCACGCTACAGTGGGTATAATACACCGAGGGCAAAATCCACCAGCCGACTGTCCTGTAGGGGGGCTGGAAAACACTTCACATCATTACAGAACAAAGCACCCTGACAGCCATGGGGACGGCCGTGGCATTGAAGCCAGGTGGGAGCAACCATGATAATGAACGGCTCTATTTCTGGACGTGAATCAGTCTTCAGACCTGGAATCCATTTACTGAAGGAAGACCAGCCTCTATACTGAGCAAGTATATGTGATTCCCCTGGTCCTTCACCTGAGCCCTACGGCCATTCACTTGGTGACTGTATGCTGGAAAAGGGGGACACCCAAACACTTCAAGGTCTGCTGGACAGAGTCTGAGCTGACATCAATACCCCAAGGAGTCATTATGGTCCCTCTGTTATGTACGTATGGTGGCTGTATAATAAAGAGCCTGGCTTGAAAAGGTTCACAGCTGGGCCATGGACTTACCTGGCAGTCATTTCCCTGATTCCCAACGTATAACTGGAATGGACATTCTCAGTAATTGGCAACAACAGTCCCTACTTTAGTTCCCTTGAGGCAGATTAAAAGCTACCATAATGGGTAAAGTCCAATGAAAGCCTGTGAAACTGCCTCTTACTGACCAAAATAGTAAATCAAAAGCAGTATCACATCTAAGGGGGAATGCCAGAGGCAGTGCTATTCTGAAAGACTAAAGATACAGGAGTAGTTGTCCTGGATATCAGAAAACTGAGACTGGGAAAATCTGCATTCAATTTTTAGTTATGTGAAATTGGGGAAATATGCCTTATACATACTAATGAGTAATAATGTCTGTCTGAAACAGTAAATTTGAGGCTCAAATGAGATGAACTAACATCTGGGAAATCTACTTGTTTATTATAAAGTTCTAAACAATGGTTAAGTTTTATATAGCTGTCACCAAACTAAGAAAAGTTGAGAAAAATTTTATAGACATAATTCAGCAAAGTTATATCAAAACCAACTTTCAAATCTGAGTTCAGATCTGTGTAGAAAATTGTGGGCCTGTATTCTCTGGTTCTAAACTGTGTTTAACGGTTCTACCTTTTAATTTGTGTGAACTGTTTATTCTTAGCACTGAACTTGTGTAAAAGGGCACTGGCAGCCCTCATCACGTTTGCTGAAAGACTGACCGTTACAGGGACTTCCCTTTTACCTTTCTGTGACGTTGAGATGGCGGTTTTCCCGCTCTGACTTCTGTGCACAGACACTTGTTTGCTGCCGTCCTCCTTCGCTCTCTGCTGGTTCTGTCCTTGCGTCCAGATGGTTTTCTGGGTGACTCCCAAAAGACACCTAGGTCGCACCGTTCTCTTCTGCTCTTGCGGCTCCCATCTCCAATTGGGCTCAGTCTTCAAGCACGCTTTGTTAAGTACAAAGTGTGCCAAAAACAACCGCTCCCCCGAGGATCTGTGCAGCTTCTCCGTACACCGTACAGCTCGTAGGAAAGTACAAATCATGTTCCCGGAAAGCCGCTCCGCTTAGGGAAGATGCCAGCTGTGACGAGTAAACCTTCACTACCCACCACACACCCAGCCGGACGCGGACTCCAGTCCTCGCGTTCACACCGATAATTCTGGCTCCAGCAACGTAAATCAAGATAAAGTCTCCCGAAAAGAGTTGATGTCCTCCTTCCCTTCTCTTCGGCCCTCTTTTTACTGGAATTAAAATGATTTGATTACTTTCTAGGCTGACATTCACCCCATCCCCGTCAGGCCTTTGCAAAGCAACCAGGGAAACCCCTAGGAGTCCTGGGAATAGTAGTTTGAGGGCGTCACTTCTCCCAGAGTTGCCGCAGCGGGGAAGGCACAAGGACTACACCTCCCACAGTGCAAGGCGACCAGAGCGCGCGCTGACCTCTCGCCGCCTCCCAGACTCCCCTGCGCGGGCCCCTGCGCACGCGCCGCAGTAACTGGCGCGACAAGAAGGCGGGGCCGTGTTGGTGGTGGGCGGGGTTTGTGCCCCTGGCGCTAATTCAAATAGAACTTGCAAAAGTCAATTTAGCAATTATAAACTGCTTGTTCCTGCGACCCCTAGAGAGCCCCCTATAAACAGAAATTCTCGTTCTGATTGTCGCTATCATATTCCTTATGGGCAGATGATGTAGCCTTTGCGTTTGTTCTTCCTAAGGAAACCAGACAGGAAACCGCGCAAACTACCCCAGAGCCAGCAGGTGGGAAGGGACAAAGCCACCACAAAGCCCACGCGACCGCCAGGCGTCCTCGGCGTCAGCACGTCGGGCGTGCGTAGAAGCCGGGCCCCGGAAGTTTCTAGAACCGCCCCTGGAGCCCGTGGAAAAGCGGTACTGTCCTCAGCCCTGCCGCGCTTCTGCGCACGCGCATGGGGCGCGCGCTGGCGTAGAGTGGGCGTGGCCCGGGGCGGTGCGACGGCCGGAAGGAGGAGCGCGCCGAGCAGCATATGCGCTGGGTCTCCATGGCGACCGGACGCGGCCGGCAACTGCAACCGCCTTGGCGCGGCCTCATGGCGCGGACCCCGCCACTCGGCGGCGACGGCTTGGCCCGCGGGAGAGCGGGGAAGGCAGCCGGGGGCTCGGGGTTCAGGTGACTCTCGGGGGGCGCGCGCCCGGGGAGCCCCTGCGAGGAAAGCCCCTCACTCCCCCGCCTTCCTTTCCCTTTATTTTCGTTGGTTCCGCCGTGGCGGGTCGCTCGCCGCTCCTTTTAGCGCGGGAAAGGTCTGGAAGGACGGCGGGAGGAAGTCTCTAAAACTTGGAAGCGGGGGGTTACCCCAAGTCACGATACAAGTAGAGGAGCTTCCCGGAGTATTCTTTCCTCAGTTCGTTAGGTTAGTGGGCCCTGCGGGGAACGGCGGCGTGCGAGCCCCGCGACCCTGAGCAGCCCTCGCGGTGAACCGCCGCGTGAACGCGCTCACCTGCGGGGGCTGGTGCGCAACTCCGCGCTCCACCCGCGGCTCGCTGGCAGGGTCCCCTCCAGAACGCGTTCCCAAAGTTGCTTCCTAATTCTGGGACCGGGAGTCACCTTTTGTCTTTTTTATGACTTTATAACTTAGAGAAGTAGATTCTGCTTATCAAACATTATTGGTTTTCTCTCCCGCTCCCAGTTCACGAACGGAGGACTCAGCCCCTAACGAGGTAACTCTGTTAGGCAGGTTGGTCTGGGAGCTGCACCTCCGACGTCAAGGCCTGGTCTGAGTTTCTAAGCAAACCCTGGAGGGATGCCTCCTAGACAGTTACCCCTTGGTGCTCAACCTCTAATCCTCTAATGCCGTCTTCATGCCCAAGCGCGGGGGCGTGGGGTGTTCTTTGTTCTGGTGTCTGGAGGCTCGTCTCGGTTCCATTTCTCTTGGGGTACCATGGGCCTGAAGGGTGGTCCTCTTCCACAGTGAGAGAAGGCAACTTCGAGGAGTGAGCTGGGGAAGGAGCGGGTAGTGGGAGCCGGCAGCTGCTTTCCGAAAGGAACTTCAGCTTAACTCCAAGGATAATGGCTCACTTCTCAAAGCGAGTGATCCAGTTTGTCAGAAATATCCACGTGCTGTCGTGATGCCTTGTTAAATCCCTCTTTCTTTTATCGTGAGCTGGTCCCAGCTCTGCACGCATCATCCCAGTTAGATTACCAAGTGGAGGGATAATGCTAAGGACTGTTTGCATTGTTGAGGACTATCTTTTTCCTTGTAGGTATTCTCCATTTATAGATACAAACAGGCATAATATGCCTTCTAGCAAACCAGATGCCTATGTTTAAGCATAGAAAAGTATTCTGTTACTTACCAGCTCAACTAATTAAGGTATATTTTTTCCCCTGAATCTCCAGGACTATGTCCTCTGTCCATCCTGGGATCCGCTAACCCTACTTACACTGGTTTCAGAAGCAGGGCCCTCTCCCTTGGTATTACGGTAATAGTTGGTTCTTGAAAATAGCTGTAATGCTAGACATATCACAAGCCTCATGACAAAATGGTGACAATGCCTGCAAAATTTCTATTATGTAGGAGAGAAAGACAGGAATTTAAAATAGGAAGCTTGAACTTTACACTAATTTGCCACTATTACTAAAAGTAGTCTTTATATATAATGTGCTTTTAGTGGAAGCGAAATGACTGTTATATGATGAATCTTTTATCACTTTGAAAGTTGAGTGAACTTTTTGTTGAAATGATGTAATTAGAATGCCTGTAATTATGCCTGGCTTGGGAGTCAGCACCTCAACCTGTGATTTGGTGAGATGTAAGTTCTTTTTGGTAAAGAAAAGTCAGCTCTTAAGAATGATTATGGTCTACGTAGGTGGTTATTTTTAATGTCTCGGTGCAGAAGAATTAGTTTTTAACAAGGAATCACACAAAATGTGTGATATGTGTCAACCTTTTTAACCCAAAATGTGAATTTGTATAAATAAATACCTTAAACTGTAAGAAATATAGCAGAAAGCATATCAAGTTGGCTTAATTTCTACTTGGTCTAATTTCTTTGATTTGTCAGATATTAAAAATCAGGCCCAGAAAGTAGGTTTTTAAAATACCAAACTTAATTCAAAGCAATCAGGTAAAGTTTGTCACTTGAAAAAAGGCGGTTTTAAACTAAATGTCATCTTACTAATTATATCAGCTAAATGTGTACTTAACTTTGTAGACGTACAGAGCTTGTTGCCAAAATCTTGGCTTCTATACACCGGTGCCGAGTAGAAATACAGAGACAGAATTTAGGAGGAAAGAAAAAAAGTGGCTTTATTTCTTTGCCAGGCGAAGAGGGAGCACAGGGGGCTAGCGCCTCCGAAAACTGTGACCCCCTTCCAGAGGGTAGTGAGAAGTTTTATAGTAATGGTTTAAAGAGGGCGTAATCAGCTTGTGGACATTGTTCTGATTGGTTGGTGGTGAGGTAAGTGGGAGTCGGCATCATCAACCTGGTTCCAACTGGTCTGGTGTCTCGGTGGGTACTTGTGGGCAGCATGCCTTGGTTAATGGTTGACTTCTCCCACCTGGAGGACGTTTTAGCATCTGCAGAACAGCTCAAAGATGTGTGTACCCATTGATGGGGCACCAGGACCTTGCCCCAAGGCTGAACTATTGTTTTCCTTGACTTTTTCTCGCTTGTCTTGTATCCCTTCCCTTCCCTAATTAGCAACTGTTTGAATCTGCCGGTTGGAACTCAGGGAAGGTCGAGGAGGCTGGATGAAGGCTATTTCCTATAATCAAAGAAATGGGGGGCACAGAAAGGCTTTGTGTCCAGGAGCCCCACAGGGCCCTGCTAGGGATCAAGCTCCATGAGCACATGCATGGAACTTACTGACTGTTAATTGTGTGGCCCCTAAAAATGTGCAGTTAGTTTATTTTATGGAGAAATGGAGATGTGCTTTCAATGGTACCAGAATCCATACTGATAAGATGTATAGAACTATAGTAACACGGTGGAAGGAGCTCTGGCGGACAGTCAGGAGGGGAGGGCCCTGGGGCTCTTGACCTCTAGCTTGGGACCTTGAAGAAGTCAGTGTTGGCTGCCTCGTTAGAGACTTAGTCTTCTGCTCTAGAAAGGAGGGACTCAGGAGATCTATTTTAATTATGGAAAAACAAAACAGCAACAAATAGGCTGTACTTTTCGAACAGATAGGAGCCAGTGGGCAGGGGGCGCCTTCCTGACGTGGAAAATTAATGTAACAGCTTTGGGGGAAAATGTTAAATAACTGGTGAGTCATATAATACATTTTTATGATAAGATATCCAGTAGAATGCAATATTTGCATTAACTTTTAATATTAAATAAGAGACTTCAAAGAAGTTTTGTGCTTTCTGCAGGCTGTGCTCCAAGATTTCGGGGGGCCTGGTACCCAGAATGCTGTGTAGGCCTTTGAAAACCACGGCTCCAGCCTAAAGGATGGTGCTGTGAAACTGTGCTCCCAAACTTTCTTGTATATGGGCTCTCAGTTTTAAAGCAACAAAACCCCCACAATTCATTACATTTTCAGTATATTAAGAAACATTAGAAAGTACATGGTGTTCTGTCCCTTCAATCTTCCAGCCCCCGTTTAAAAACTACCACCTGTAATTCCATAGTCTTGTGAATCGGATGTATTACCGGTTAATACCTTGTTATCTTCCCTCGAAGATCGCTTTTCTTTGTATGTATGTGTTTACATTTTCCCTTAAGAGAGAAATACAAAATAAGATTATGTAGTACATACTGATGTAGCCTTTTTCAGTTGATGTTATTAATTTAGCAGATATTTATCGAATGCCTTCTGCATGCTGGGCATGTTGTGGGTGCTGAGGAATCAGCAGGGAACAAAACTCGTGCAAAAGACCTGCCAGCATGGTGCTTACACCCCAATGACAGCAAACAAGGTAGACAAGCAAAATGAGTGGTGTCGCATGGCGGTAGGTGCTGGGGGGGGGCATTGTGTGTGTGTGTGTGTGTGTGTTTGTGTGTGTGTGTGTGTGCGCGCGCGCGGGATATGGATTGGAGTTTTTAGAGAGCATGGCTAGAAGAGCTCAGGGAGACAGTGACATTTGAATGGCGGCCTGTATCCAGGAGGTGAGGGAGCTGGCCGTGCAGACATCTGGGAGATGTCACAAACTTGTTTTTGTGCAAACACTTCCACCTGTATTGAAACTGTCCCTTTTTATTGGCTGAACGTGGCTCACTTTACAGAGGTCGTGGGGTTTAACTGATGTCTATACAGTTTCTGGTACTTTTCCAGGTGCAGACAGCTTTGAGATGGACATTCCTGAGTGAAGTCTTTGGGCTCATTTTTTTGCCTTGGGTTATATTTCTAGATGTGAGATTCTTGGCTTAAAAAAACATGTGCCTTTTAAGGACTTGGCTGTCCATAGTGTTTGCACCAATCTGTGGTCCCAGCAGTGAAGGAGAATGCCTGTTTGTCTGCAGCGGAGCTGCCCTTGTCCTTATCATTTATTTGGTCTTTGCTAACTTGCTAGATTGAAACTGATCAATAGATTGTATTGATTTACTTTTCTTCAGTTCCCTTGGAAAGGTTTAGGGTAATAGTTTTGATTTTTTTTTGCATCTTTTGATTGAGAAATACATAATGGCAAAAAGGTGTTATCAATTTACTGATGCTTCTAGACAAATTTATATTTGATCAACCACAGCAGTGTTCATTTAAGTTAAAAAATAGTGTATCAGGGAGAGTCCTTCATCAGTCTTCATCAGTGTGTGTCTAGACTCTTAGACTTCTCGGCACGACCCTTCACACTTGTAGTGGTCTAAGGGTCACCACCTGGGGACTCCGGGTAGATATTGTTATTATTTGATGGACGGGTACAAGAAATTCCTTTTGTTTAAAGCCTAAGTGTCAGAAACCTTTGTCTCCTGCAGATATTTTCGTTGAATCTGTAACACAGGTCATATAGAGTTTGCAGGATTAGTTAACCACTTAAAATAAGGAATGCTTTTAAATCATTTAAAAATACTTAAAAAAATTGTGTATCATGTTGAATAGTGCCCCCATCTCCCCCTGCAAATTCATGTCCACCCAGAACCTCAGGATGTGACTTTATTTGGAAATAGGGTCTCTGCAGATGTAATTAGTTAAGATGAGGTCATGCTGGATTAGGGTGGGTCCTAAATTGAATGTGACTGCTGTTCTATAGGAAGACACACACACAAAGAGGGAAGATGGCTTTGTAGGGAGAGAGCAGAGATTGGAGTTAGTTAGCTTAGCTGCCATGAGCTAAGAAACACCAAGGATTGTCAGCAACCATCAGAAGCTGGAAGAGGCAAGGAAGGATTCTGTCCCATAGTCTTGGGAGGGAGCATGGCCCTCCCAGCACCTTGATTTTGGGCATTTGGCCCCTAGGTCTGGGAGACAATAAGCCACCTAGTTTAAGGTACTTTGTTAAGGCAGCCCTAGGAAATTAATACAATTAGGAAATTGTAGTTTACCTCTGATTACTGTTAGAGCCAGGGCAATGGACTTAAAGCTTTTCTACTGTGGAAATGTTTGCTGAAACAACAGAAGTATAAAATTACAGCACAGGTGGAGTTCTCTGGTCAAAGGGGGAGAGGGCGTTGCAAAGCTCTCCAGATTAGCATTTCTCCTTGCCCTTTCCCTACTGCTCTGCATCTGGCTAGGAAGTGAGATAAGATGAAGAGCGCCTGAGTGCCTTTTGCTGAAGCTGGGATGGAGAGGCGTGGGGAGCAGCAGGATCTGGAATGGTTTCCCGTTTTCAGCCTCTCCTGGGTTGAGGTGGCAGCGTGCAGAGGATATCTCATGTTTATTGAGGGCTTACTGTGTGCCAGCCATTATGCTTGTTTCTGAAGAGAAAAATCTGTTAAGGGAAGAGAAGCTCATCCTCTGGCTGGTCAGAATCACCTGGGGCATCGCCAGGCGACTTGAGCGCTTGCTGACGCGTACATCTTGGCGTGTCCATCTCCGTGGCAGGCACCAGGCTACTCCGAGTCCATGGGTGCTACACTCCCCGTGCCTCCTAAGAGCAGGTTATGCTTGGGGTTGAGGGCCACCCTCTGTTCAGATCTGTCCGTGTGGATTTCATTCTTCCACTTCCAGAGAGACTGTTGCCCTTACTTCCAAGTTCTTAGGCCCCCCTCCTTTTGCCCCCAATCATTGCCCATATCCTTTTTGAGTGATAGTCTAAATATATCCAGGAAGTCATCTTGGTGGGAAGAATGGGGTGGGGGAGTGGTAAAACCCTTGGTGAACAAAGGACATCCTCAGAGCCGTAGCGCTGGCGAACTAAGCATACAGATACACGCACTCTAGATTTTAGTCACTTCTGAAATAGCATGCTGGCCGGGAGGTGGGGCAGTTATCGGTGTGTGTATTGGGGAGGGGGTAAAAAGGAAGCTTCCAGATCTTCCCAGGAGAAGTCGTGTGCCCACCAGGAGCGCTCTCTGTGCACTGCTGCCTAGAAGTGGGAAACTGAGCTTGGTGACTTTCTGGGCATTTCAGATCCCTGCCCAGCTGCTGTTGAGTACTGCTGGTCTTGAGGACTGATTTTAATAAAAATTTACTTTGGGAGGTTCTGAAAAGGACTAACTGCATAAAATGTTAGATCTCATTAAGTCTTAAAAGCCATTGACTATAAGATTCACTATTATTTTACGTTTATTATTTACCACTAAAATAAAAAGAATGCCAATTAAAATGTATTCCATTGAATGTGAGATGTAAAGGGTAAGCGAGTTTGAGGATGAGTGTGTGGTCCTCCTGTGGCTGTGACTGCCAGAGCTGGAACCAGCCGTTATTCCTCAAAGGTCGGCAAACTCGGAGACTGTGGTGGCAGCTCTGGTTCACAAATTTACATTTTTTTACTCTGTGGATGTTATCTTTATTAGGTTTCTGTTGTGTTATTGGAACTGGACAGCTGATGCATTTTATCTATTCCCTTTTTATTTCCATTCAGTACACTTTATAGCAGCTCTTTGATATGCTGACAGCCTATAATAAAACACGTCAGTCAGAGTGAGTCCAGTTTTCAGGTTTACTCAGGATGCTGAATGTCTCACCATCCTCCCTGCTGCCCTCCCTCCCTCCCTCCCTCCCTTGTTGTAGATGAAGTTTCATAGTGAGTAGTCTTTGGAGTTTATGAATCCTTTATGTTTTGTAGAGGGGAATGGACAGGCGCCTTTATACTTTGTATTTTCCATGTTTGTTTTCAGAACCGGGCGAGGTGTCAGGCTGGTCGTGGGCTGTGCCACTCTGGGTCACCGTGCCTGGCTGGATGAGCTCTGCGGGAAATCCTGCACCGGCTGCTCTGTGTCTCTGGACGGGTAAGGAGCAGAGGTGGTCTGCTGCTCTGGGCGGGGGCTGCATATACCGGGTTGCTCTTTTTATTTTATTTTATTTTATTTTTTATTTATGGCTGTGTTGGGTCTTCGTTTCTGTGCCAGGGCTTTCTCTAGTTGCAGCAAGCAGGGGCCACTCTTCATCGCGGTACGCGGGCCTTTCACTATTGCGGCCTCTCTTGTTGTGGAGCACAGGCTCCAGACGCGCAGGCTCAGTAATTGTGGCTCACGGGGCTAGTTGCACCGTGGCATGTGGGATCTTCCCAGACCAGGGCTCGAACCCGTGTCCCCTGCATTGGCAGGCAGACTCTCAACCACTGCGCCACCAGGGAAGCCCATGGGGTTGCTCTTTTGAGCTCTCTAAGAATAGAACTGTGTCGGAAGAATGCACAACACGGAGAGGATGATTATGAGTCATCAGCCTGTCATTATTAGACTAGTTTCATGAAGCTAAACTTCTAAAAGTGACAAGTAAATTTAGTTTTCCTTTTTAAAAAAGGTTCTTCAGAATTATTCACTTCCCATTTGATAAAGACCCTTGAAAAACGAGAAAGAAGATTAAAGTGTGTTCTTCTGAAAGCTTACGAGATCTCTGACTTTTTTAGCTTTCAGGATTTTGGGAGCCTCTTTTGCTACGGCAGGTTCTGTACTGTGACCCTCAGCAGCAAGATCTGTAGAAACTTTTAAAAAAATGTATTATTTGAGATTGAAGCTGAAATGCTGTGGATTCGTACTGTACTGATGTTTGTGGAGCACCAGTTGTACGCTCAGTGTTGTGTGCAGTCCTGGAAGCCTGGCGCAGCTGTAGCGTCTTACAGTGCAGGGCGGGGGGTGCACCTGGTCTATGCATTTCCAACTTAAATTGCCTGACTTCAAGTTTTGGGCTTTTAATACCATGTCATAACTAGCTCAGGTAACAGTGTACATACTTTCACTATGATTTTGAAAAGAAAGAAAAGGACAAAAAAGAAAGATTTAATTAAGGACATTGATTTAAACTTTGTATACTCTGGGAATAGAATCTGTCATATGATAACCTGATAGGAGAAGTAGGACAGATACGCATCCAGCTGGTCCCTCTAATCAATATCCGAGGACCTTCTCTGTACCAGGTGCTATGCTTGGAGGAGAATGCAGGTGGCGAGCCGCTCACACGTGTTCTCATGAGGCTTACGGTCTTGTGGGGGGAACACAGATTAAAACAAGGAATGGATTATAAATTGGGGTATGTGCTCTCAAGAAAACAAATGGACTCCATAATCCAGATTAGTGGGCTAGGATGGTCAGGAAAGACTTTGCTGAGGAGCTGACATTTAAGCTGAGAACTGAAAACTGAGATGAGAGGGCTTGGAGAAGAGCATCTAGAGGGGAAGCCAGGTGGGCAGAGAGGGGGCCTGGACCTGCTGCAGGAGCAGGGTCGGTGGGCAAGGGGGAGGGGCCCAGAGGCCATGGGGAGGAGTCTGGACCTTATTCACGGTGTGGGATTTTTTAAATAAATTTATTCTATTATTTATCTTATTTTTGGCTGCGTTGGGTCTTCGTTGCTGTGCGCGGGCTTTCTCTAGTTGTGGCGAGCAGGGCCTACTCTTTGTTGAGGTGCATGGGCTTCTCATTGCGGTGGCTTCTCTTGTTGCAGAGCACGGGCTCTAGGCACGTGGGCTCAAGTAGTTGTGGTGCTCGGGCTCAGTAGTTGCGTCTCGAGGGCTCTGGAGCACAGGCTTAGTAGTCATGGCTCATGGGCTTAGTTGCTCCACGGCATGTGGGATCCGGGATCTTCCCGGACCAGGGCTCGATCCCGTGTCCCCTGCACTGGCAGGTGGCTTCTTAACCACCGCACCACCAGGGAAGTCCATGATGTGGGATTTTAAGCACGGAGGTGTGATGCCATTTGATTTCTCACATTACCTTCTTTACTTGTTTACCTGTCTCCCTTGTCTAGGAGGAGGGGAGATGGAGAGACACTGGCCAAGTTGAGGTACATTTGGGGCATAAGTGACATGACTCGTTTATGAACTAGACGTGGGTGTTTGGGGAAACAGACCTGAGGCGGGAATCCCAGACTGTTGGCTTGAGCGGTGTGTCCGTGGAGGTGCTGCCTGTAGGGTTGGAGAGTGCTGGGGGTGGGAGGCAGAGTGACAGCTGGGCACTGGACACAGGCAGCGAGGATGCCGGTGGTGCCGGGGAGAGTGTGGAGGTGGCAGTGGAGGGGCCTCAGGGCTGAGCTCAGAGGGCCTGGGACGTTTTGAACCACCGGGGAGCAGGAAAGACCAGCGAGGTCCCAGAAAGGGAGGGGGGTGGCATGTGACCCGGGAGAGGGGCTGGCTGCTAGAACAGGGGTGGCTGGTTCAGCGGTACTGGGCGCGGGTCCGCCTCTGCAGCTGTTCCAGGCCAGTGGCGGGCAATGGGCTGCACTTTATTTCGCATGTAGTGTGTGTATATTTCACACCGAATGTAGAAAGCCAAAAGGAAGTGGGAGGCAGGGTGGTGGAGGCAGCAGGTGTGGACAGAAGCTTGGCAGCGAGAGGAGATGGGGGACGAGGAGAGCACTGTCTCGGTGCACTTTCGGGGGAGGGTTTTCGGAGGCTGATACGGATGTTGGGGAAGAGCAGCGGCCGGAGGGGAGGCAGGGCTGGAAGGGCTGGGTCCCTGGACACATACGGGCCTGGGCACCTGAGCGTGGGTCCGCACGCGGCTCCGCAGGGCTTGGGCTTTCTCTGTGGGAACAGGGAGCAAGGACAGCGTGAGTGGGGATTGCAGAGGGTCCTCACTGTGGACCGTGAATTCCCACACCCTGAGAACGAGCATGCACAAGTCACATTTTCTCGGGGAGGTTTTCTTTGACTGTCCTGCCCCTCACCTTCCTCTGTCCCTTTCTCTCTCCCGTTCCCCCCGCCACCGAGTACAATCTCCTGTAGCTGTTTTTTCATTTTTCCTTTCGCCTGAGGTTCAAAAGTGCCCATTCCTGACTTCTAACACCAGTCATATTTTCTAGGCGTTTCAGATTCTTACAGTGTTTTGTAAAATTCTAAGATCATAGAAATAGATGGGAGATTAAGGATGCATCTCAACATCCTATTTATTTGGGCAGATGAATGAAATGAAAAGGACACTTCAGAGAACTTTCCGGGGCCTGGCGTCTCCTTGAAGCCCCAGAGGAAGCATCACAGGGGTGAGGTCTTGCAGGAGGAGGGTGCGGGTGTCGCCTGGGCTGGGGGAGAACAAGCTGACGTATCCTATTCCGCTCGTGTGTTTTGGAAGCGGGGGTGGTTGTGTTTTTCTTATTAATACGGGCAGACCTCGTTTCACTGCGCTTCACTTGATCGTGCTCTGCAGATACTGCGTTTTTTACCAGCTGGTTTGTGGCCACCCTGTGTCAGCATGTCTGTCAGCACCAGTTTCTGACAGCATGTGCTCACCTCTTGTCTCTGTGTCACATTTTGGTAATTCTCACAATATTTCCAACTTTTTTTATTATCACTATATTACGGCAATCTGTGATCAGTGATCTTTGATGTTACTGCTACGATTCACTGAAAACTCAGGTGATGGTTAGGATTTTTTAGCAATAAAGTATTTTTTTAATAAAGTACGTACATTGTTTTCTTAGGCATAATGCTATGCACACTTAATAGACTATAGTATGGTGTAAGCATAACTTTTTATATGCACCAGGAAATCAAAAAATTCCTGTGACTCGCTTTATTGTGGTGGGTCTAGAGCCAAACCCACCTGCAGTAATATCTGAGGTCTGCCTATAGCCACGAGTGCGTCCTCTGTCTTTCATTTCCATTTTCAGTGTGAAAACCTGATTAAAAATACCAAGGAAATTAGCTGTTTGTACCCTTGGGTCTCTGCGTTGGTTTAAGTCATGAGAATTGTAACAAGCAGAGCGTATCAGTCGAGACATGATTGAAGACGAGGGTGCAGTGTGCCTCTTGTGCAGGAAGCGTCTGTTTGTTGCCTTCCATTTGGAGATGCACGGCCAGTTGTTTTCTGGATGTTTCTCTGATTCCTCCCTCTCTCAGTTTGCCTTCAGAAATCCTGCTGAGGATCTTGTCCTACTTGGATGCAGTGGCCCTGCTGCGCGCCGGATGTGTGAACAGGCGCTTTTATCACCTGGCCAATGACAAGTAAGGAGAAAAACCAAATCTCTCTGTCGTGTTTGATGGTGTTTTGATGGAAGTCGTGAAAACTAGTAGGAGCTTTTAAACCATTTTTTAGAATTTAAAAGAATTTCAAGAGTAGTTTTATACATGAGTAGAAATATGTCTAATGTGTGATATTTTCAAAGGCTTGCATTTCTCTGCATCTCTTTGCATGAACTGAAAAAGGTGAAGCTTGTTGCTGGTGTAACTGTTGGAGAAAGTGGCTTTTGGTCTGCTGTCCGGGAGGGCTTGCTGTCCCTGAGGCAGGCAGACTTACCCACACAGTCTGCAGCAGCAATGTGGAGCCTGCCCCTGCCTAACCCCAGCCTGGGCCTTGCAGAGCAGACCCTAAAGAAAGACAAGGAAGGGGCTTCCTTAGGTATGTTTGGGGAGAACCGAAACTGGCCAGCCATGGAACTTGCTTGGTGGGGAAGCGTAAAGCGGGCGGGATAGGAGAGAACATGCGCTCAGGGAGCCTTTGCCCTGGAAGCAGGAGGCCAGTGGAGCGTCCCTGGGCTAGCGGAGATCTATGAAAAGAGGGATGAAACCCCTTCTTTTGTTTTGTCGCTATGATCTTTGTCTGCAGCTCAGAAGTTTATCTGGGGAGCGAGACAGTGGAATCCTGCAAACTTCTGGTGAGGTTTGTGGTCTTGGCTTTGAGGTCCCTCTGTCCTTGAACATCAAAAGATCAGACAGATACTGATCCCACATGGAACCCCCGTATCAACCAGGGAAAAGAGCAAGATAAGGGGGAATGCAGATTTCACTGGTGGTTTAATAGGGTGAGGAAACGGAGAGTAACAGATGGAGGGCTGTGATATTGTTGAATGTTGGAACGCAGTGAGCAGGAAACATCTGTACAGTGGTTCTCAGATGCCGGTCCATGGAGTGGCTGCATTAGAAAAGCTGGGAGAGTTCAAAAAAATATTTGGATCCCCGGGATGTACATTTTTGCAGATTTTAACTCTGTGTTCTAGAATCTGTGTTTAAAATTTCTCCAGGTTGTACTAACGAACAGCCAAGTTCTCATAATAAGAAGGGGACACGTATTATTCTCTGGTTGGGCAGGGCGGTTTTCTTATCTCTTAATTTAAAAAGATATTTCCTGTATTAGAGAATACACGTCTGTGTCAGTATACACGCAGTGTCAATTCCTGAAATAGTTCTAGAATGAATGTAGGGCAAGTTTTGTGTGTCTCTTTCTTAAAGACCCTTAGTAAGAGATGAAGACATTCACTAAAGCAAAGTGCAGTGAGGCATTTTTCAAGGAAGGGGTCAACTAAATGTTGAAAACTGTAGCTTTTTTGCAGGTTCTTACCTTACTCAAGGATAGAACTCAGACTATTTAGGTAAACTAATAAATTATAAGTTTCTTAGTCTCTAGCGCCTCTATCCGAGACCCACACGGGGCAGGCACCGGACCTCTCAGCGCATTCGTGGGCTCAGCTCTAGTGAGAGTCTCTGCATACTTGCCCATCCCACTTTCTTGGAAGTAGCTGTCCTCTGAAAAGCTGAACTTCTTAGGAAGTTAGCCTTCATAAGGTTTGTTTCCTTTTTTGCAGGAGAATCTTAATTGTGTCAGTTGAATTGTATTTTCTTACAAATTTCTTTATTTTATTTATTTTTGGCTGCGTTCAGTCTTCATTGCTGCGCGTGGGCTTTCTCTAGTTGTGGAGAGCCGGGGCTACTCTTCGTTGCTGTGCGTGGGCTTCTTATTGTGGTGGCTTCTGTTGCGGAGCACAGGCTCTAGAGCACAGGCTCAGTAGTTGTGGCACACGGGTTTAGTTGCTCTGTGGCCTGTGGGATTCCCAGACCAGGGCTCAAACCCGTGTCCCCTGCATTGGCAAGCAGATTCTTAACCACTGCGCCACCAGGGAAGTCCCTGAATTGTATTTTTAAGAGTGTGCTTTCATAGCCAGACTTCATAAAAGGATGTATTAACAACTGGATAGGTAAACGATGAAAGTTTCTGGAAAGTTAGTGGTACTTTCTAAGCATTGTCTGAGGAGAGGACAGGAGCCCTGCTGTAGCCGATTACACTGCTGACTTTCCGGAGACCCGCTGCAAGGGTGGGGTCTCCCTGGCGCCCTGCCGTTTCGGTGGCGCTGCCTCCCTGCCCTGCGTAGGGCAGCCCTTGGCCTGAGCACCAGTCTCTGCGTGGGGTAACAGGGAGGCCTGCATCAGGCTGGATCTGGGTCATCACGTGGGGGGTTATTTTCCAGCCCTCTGGGAAACACTGTTTATCAAAACATTAAACTGGCCCTATGTCCTGAACAACCTGACGGAAGTTCTTCTGTGCTTGACTGATAGATTAGACAAATATGCTCTTGTCCTTAGATCTGCTTTAGCTTTTTAACAAGGTGGAGCATTTTGTGATCAAGAAATGAATGTATTTGGGTTTGGGGACTGTCAGAAGCATCCTAAACTTGAACTTTGTGTTTTATAAAGAATCAAGGGGAACAATATATGTAATATTTTAATTCCGTAAGACGTTTTCATTCTCTTGAGGCTCCCCTGACCGTGAATTAAGTGAGATAATGTGTGTGAAAATGGTTCATCACAGGAGTGTTAGGATGGTTACTGTAACCAACCAAGGGTGTGGAGTCGAATTCCAGCGTTGTGGCTGATTGGCTCTCTGAATGTGGATACAGTTGTTTGAACCCATTTCTTTGCGCTGTTGAAGCGGCAGTGACATTCAGGGGTTGAGGCTGCGTGGATTCAGTGGCAGTTCTGTCACTTACGTACAGATCTGGCCTAGGGCACTTTGCATCTGGGCCTCAGTCACATCATCGGTTCAGTGGGGACAGTAGTAGTTGCAGCTTCATGGGTTTGCTGGGGGGGGATGAAGTGAGTTAATGCATACGAAGTGCTGAAGCAGCGCTCAACACCTGGTGCTCAAAAACGTGAACTGTCACTGTTAGTTGTCATTAATCATCTTTATTTCTTTCCTCTTTGTGCAAGCAGTCCATGTTCATTGTTGAAAAATTAAAATATAGAAAGGAAAAAGAACATACAATTACAAACATGTCAGTTACTGTTGACATGTCTCTGTGTGTGTATATATCTGTGTCTATCTATCTATCTATCTAAAACTCCTTTCTGCTCTTTTCAAAAACATTTATGCATTTAAGATAGGGAATCATATTGTATACACTTCCTGCTTTTTTCTATAATTGATCTTCTCTTCAATTATTGGTGTAAGACGGCAGTTCTTATTAGGGATGGTACCAAATAATATGAGATCACTCACTGTAACTCAGCCCTGGGAAGCAAGCTTTTCCTGTTAGTATGTGTTTCTAGGGTTGGTGAATCTAAAACGCTTACCTCACACTACAGTTCAGTTTAACATATGAACAACTGTAAGTGTTCAGCTTGACTTGTTCATGGAAATAGACTATTTAAAAATGATTGCATGTCTCTAATTTAATACGTTCCAATTACAAGTGCATTACAGTGTCTCTTAGACAGTTAACATATTTCCTCTCTTCCCCCAGCTTTATTTGGATCAGAATCTACTCAACTGCCTTTTCACCTAAACGATCTAATTGGAAAGTTAATTCAGTAGAGAAGACAGCCGTGTCTATGAACTCACTGTCAGCTGGGGATAAAGAAGCTGGATATTGGAAGAAAGAATATATTACAAAACAAATAGCGTCTGTAAAAGCAGCTCTAGCTCGGGTTCTCAAACCTCTCCACCCTTACACAGGCCTCCCAGTTAAGACCAAAGAGGCCCTCAGGTAGGCAGGCGTGGCTTCTTGGGGGTGGGCGCATGGTGGTCATGAGAGGGCCGTTAAACACTGAGATGCGCCATCGCCTTAAAGAAGAAGGGTGGTGTAAGTTCCAAGTATTGTGTATATGGGACCGATGTGTGGTTTGTATTGTGAGGGACTGTTGGATATTTTGTGCTTTTGTGTATCTATAAAATACATAGTATTTTCCTATTCGTATATTTGGTTCAGAGGTTTTATGAAAAGCAGAAGCAGCCTGGTCGTCAGCTGTAGTAAAGCAGGAGATTCATTCAAGGCATCCCTCCATGGGCAGAGCCCTTCGTGTTCTTTATCTGTGTATCACCAGTTCCTGGAACAGAGCAGCTGTTCCGTGAGTGTTTGTTAGGTGAGGAGATAAGTCCTAAGAGAGAACTGTTGTGACTTGAAAATTTATGTCGAGCGTGTTCTAGGAACTTTGGCTTTGGCCTTTAGGGTACCAGGTGCTTTAGAGTTGACATGTGGTAGACTGCAGTTCTTTTGTTTTTTGTGTTTTTTTTTGCTGCTAGGCAGACATTTTTGTTTGCTTTTCTTTCTTCAGAATATCTGGTTTAGGTTGGGTAATTATATTGAAAGAAAATAGTGGAAAAGAACACATCCTGGAGCACGTTGATCTTTCCTTCAATGATTCATCAGTCACGGCCATGTGGTATGGCAAAGACTGGCCACGTCTTGTCACACTGTCGACCTTAGATTTGTGTGGGGTGACGCCAGTGTTTCTGAACCGGTCTCAAACCCCCATGAAAAACGGGTAAGTACTAATCAGCAGAACCTCTGGGTGAGGACATCGTATATGTAAGTGCCAGTTGGCCTTCCTTTTGTCATTAAAAAATACCAGTGGTGTATATACCTTGATTGCATCTTAAGGCCTTCCCTTCATTCTGGATCACTATCATATAGGAAAAGCAGGGGTTTCTCACACTGATGACTAAGCCTGAGCTTAGGCTCCTCATACCTTGGTTATCTATAACTTAGGGAATGATATTCTCATAATAATTTCCCGGATGACAGATGGCCGGCCTTTGGAAGTTTTTAGTTTTAACCATGTTAACACAAAGATATATAAAGCTATTATATTTTCCTTCTTTAGTAAGGGATACAGTAATCATAGTTTAAACACTAGATCATAAAGTCATTAATTTTTTTTTATGTACTTCTGTGTTGAACTTGGCTAGATTTGCAGTCTTGTGCAGGTGACTTTTCTGTGCCTCTCTTTTCTCGTCTGTAAAATGGGGTGATGACAGTCGTGATGTAGGGTTCAGCATGCGTGGCTGCTGTGAAGAAGAGCGAAACACTTCATCATCAAATGCGTAAATCAGACGCGTGTGTGTCGTATTGCTGATGCTTACTGAGTACTTGTTATTATTCTGTCATGAGATGGCTTTGCCCTGGGTTCATACTCATCATCAGGCTTTTGCTTTTCCCAAGAACTCTCCCATGCTCACTTTTCTCACCACTAGTCGTTTTCTTCCAAAAGCTGGACTGTGGCACACATAGCACCCTGACCTCCTGACATGAAATGTATGGAAACGCGAAGGTAGCTGCCTTCTCCTTCTCCAGTGTTGGTTTCCTGCCCCCGGCTGCCTCCTTCCCTCTTTCAGGCCCCTGTGACCTTGCAGGGCATCTGTGGGCGTTGTTCTTACCGCCTTGTGAGCTGCAGCCCCACCGCGGGCTTCTCTCCCAGCCCTTGCCATGGAAGGTGTTGAGATCTCGCTCTAGGGTCTGCATCTCCACAGAAGAACCACCTTCTTTCCTGGTTCCCCTGCGTACAGACACATTTGAATGGTACCTTTATTTGCATAAATCTCTGAAATTCTATATGGTATCATGACGGACCCCAGAATTTTTCTAATGCGGTCTTTAGGTTTTGTGCACCATGAAATTATATTTGGAGAATGAGTCTGCAACCTCTGTACTAGTTTGAACACTATGTTATTTGATATCATGAGATATTGTTTACAGGGATTAGGACAGAATTGTTGACATCAATTAAATGATCATGAACGTTCATAAATGGATAGTGTTGAATTGTAAAGCTCAGTTAAAGATACTGTGTTCCTGAAATTGTCATCCAGGTCAGGAATACTAGATACTGCACAGTGACAGAAATGCCAAAATTCATTGGGAAAATTCATTTTATTTAATTTATATACATTAAAACTCAATGGACTTCAGACTGCACTTGATAAACAGTGGTGAACAAACCCTGAAAGTGTTTTTCAGGAATCTCTTTTGATTGACACTTTTATCGCAAGTTTGTGAGCAGATGCTTTCGTTGTGCGGAAACAAGTCCTTTTGCGCGTCTGTGTGACAGCAGAGGAGAGACTCACTGATTCTGATTTGGGTCTTTCTTGTTTCCTCCGTGAGACTTTTTTTTTTTAAAACAGTGAAAGCCTTATCTATGTAATTTGCAGTTTGTGTGTCCCTGTCATATGTGCCTTCCCGGTCGGACACTTTACGCTGTCACTGTGGCCAGCGTCTTCCATTCTGTAGGTGACGCCCTGCGTCCCGAACTTCTGAGAAACGTGGGGTAGACGTCAGCCTTAGTTTCTGCACCAGGACGGACCTGTGAGGCCAAGGCAAAGGGAGACCAGCATGTTCTCTGTGGAGTCTGTCCAGCTGGTCTGGAGCCTTGCGTCTGAGGGTGTGGGCTTCGGGCACATTGAGGGCTGTTCTCCCAGCCCCGGCGCCTCGTGGCCGCACTGATGATGTCACAGCAGTGGCTGCGCCATGCGCTCTGGGGAGGTTCTCTCATTTCATTTCCCTCCCTCGAAGGTGGGGCCGTCTCCCTGGACACAGGTGAAGGTCACGCTGAGGCAGTCTGTAGGGCGGAAGCTAAGGTTTCAGCTCCGGTTCCCAACCTGGCGTTCAGCTTCCCCCGAGTGTGCTCTCCCGTGCTGAGCATATTTTTAGGTTCTCCCTCACGCGCACGCTCACCGAACGCCTCTCCCTGACCAGTGTAGCTCTCAGCGCGAGAAGCTCTCTGAGTGAGGGGCCAGGATGGTCTGGCAGCCAGGCATCTGGTTTCCACGCTTACAGGCCCCTCTGCTTTGAGACAGTGCACGGCGGAATGCCTTGGCTTTGAACTTCTGCTTAACGAACAGTTGAATACCTGTCACCTGCTGGCGTGTGTGTCGTAGGTGCTGGAGGCGCACCCTTGGCGCCAGCTCCTTGGAGACTTTCCTCTGGTGCTGAGCTGTGTTAATTGACCACTGAGATTGCCTCTCCCTCAGGGTTTCCTGAATTGCCTCTGGGAATGACAGACATCTCCGCCTACCGTGATAGAGCAGATAGAATGCTTCCTTCTGTTGATTTTACGTGTCATGAACAGTAGAGCTGAGTTGTGTTTTCTTACACATTTGAGTTACTTAGTCTTAGACACTAATTCTAATATCCAGTTCATGCTCTATCTCCTTCATGAAAACACTCATGATTTTGGTTTAAATTTATTTTCCGACGCTACAGTTTTCACTGTCTCTGAGCTATTCTTGATAATAACTTTAGAAGGTTAACCTGCTTTCAGGCAGCCTACTAGACCCCCTACTTTTCTGTCATTTGAGGGATTTCATCTTTGCTTATGCATCCCATACATTGAGAATCTATTGCTGATTGTGGCGTTGTGCTGGGTTTTGAGGGGAAGAGGATAGAAGACAGTTCTTCCTCTCCCTCACCTGTGTGATTCTTCAGCTCACTGCTGACGGGGCCGTAGAGTTGACAGTAAGAGCGGGGGTGGGGAGAATAAGATAGACGGTAAGAAATTTGGACTTATCCATTTTGCCTTTTATTTATACAAGTTGTTTCTCCTTATTAGCAATGTGTGCATGATTGGCATGTTCTTAATAGTCTTTTTAGGTGTGCCACAGAGAATCGACAACACGGGGGAAGCCAGAGCTCATTTCTCTCTCTCCTTTCTTTGGCATGATGTTCAAAGACCTCGGTGGCATTCTTTAATTGCAAAGTACAACCTGAGTCACTTAACCGAGTCCACCATGCTTGGCTGTGATAGGCTGATCCGGATCTTCTGCCTGCACCCGGGCCTCGTGGTGGGGCTCTGGAAGGTAAGCCCAGCCTGTACCTGCCATGTTTGCTCCGTCGTGCATGGGGTCAAGGGTTAAGTCCTTTAGATGTTCAGCGACTGCGGACCTCATGTTCCCCGCTGCCTGGCCCTTGCGCCTTTGCAGCGGGTCTGCCTTTCTACCCTCACCTGTGACACACGAGCCCTTCCCGCCCGGGTGCTTTGGTTCACGTTACCCCTTTAACATCCTGGGACTTTCCCCTTCCTCCTCCAGCTGGTCCACATTCCATCCTTCTGCTCCTTTCACGCCCTTCCTCTGCCAGAGCGTCTCCTGTGCGTTTAACCTGGGGCCCTCAGATGCATCTCGCCTGGAGCCATGTAAGGATGGCAGCTCCCAAGTTGACTCTGGGGACAGCACTCACATCTGTACACGACGGCCAGGCAGAACCCAGGTCCCCACGCCAGCCTCCGGACCCTTTCTTCCCTCGTCCCGCTCTTGCCGTCGGGTCGTCTTTCTCCCTCAGTCCCTCTGTACAAGGTGACTGGGGGCCAGGCAGCACTTGGCTCGCTCTGGGCTCTTGAGTTGGTCCATCCGGGTTGGCCGAGCGGAAGCCAGGACTCTGGTTGACTCGATCGTCCCATCGGCCACTGGAGAAGGGCAGCTTCAGGCTGCCGTCTGGGTCACCTTCCCCCGGCAGGGCAGCTGTGCCCGGGGAGAAACGGGTGTCGGCTCCTGTGCCATCCTGTCCTGTCTCCTGCTGCCCGACCTGCTGACGAGTGGACTTGGAGTCTAATCCCTCCCACTGGGTTTGCCAAGTCAAACAGGTCCTGCCACAGCTGCTGAGTGTGTGTGGGATTAACCTTGTGAAGTTCTTACCAGCCTTCTCTTTATCTTTGAAAAGACTTTGAAACAACCTGGAACTAACAAAATGTATTTCCACAGGCATCATATGTCAGACAGCACTTTGATGTTTCATAAATACTAGGGTGTTAATCCTTTCGGTACCGCATGCTCTGTGTATTTGGGTGCATTGTGGTCCTGCTATCAATGTGACAGATAAGTCTTATTAGACAGTGATAATGCATTGGCGCTGCAGGAATCTTAGATTGTAAGAAACCACATCTATCTGTAAGATGAATGTGCTGCGATCTTCACAACGACCTTATGAAAAATTAAAATATTTCAGTTGAAAAATGTATTCTTTTTCAGAGGGAGGAAGAACTGGCTTTTGTTATGGCAAATCTTCATTTCCATCACCTTGTGGAGAGGAGCACGTTAGGCTCGGCTGCTGTGTATGTATTCGTATGCGGTGTATTAAATTTTGTACAGTCAGCATAAAGGATCCGGAGTTGATACCATCTTAATATCCTGAGAATAGCTACAAAGACATTCTGTCTTTAGTCACTAGACAGAAGCCAACAGACAAAATTATGTAGCTGTTGCTAGAAACATTGGATTATCCGTCAGTAGCTGTTTGCCTTATTTGCTTGGGTTCAGGGTGACGCACCTTGTGGAGTATGATTTACAGGGCAGGGAAGCTTCATTACTGCCAGATGCTAGTGCACTGAGGTGCTGCAGGTTCTCTGCAGTAGTTTGCATTTTCATGTCTTGAAAGGTAGGCAGACCTGTGGCCCACTTGGCCTGACCTGCAGATGTGTTTTTGCTTGGTTGGGACAGTGTGTCTGTTAATGGACTTCGGGCCATCAGGTGGGGGACATGCTTTCTGGCTCACTGCTCCTCTCACCCTTCCCCTGGGCCTGAGACTCCCATATGCCTTTTTTTTTTTTTTTTTTTTTTTAACGTGAAATGCTCCCCAGTGCTTCTGAGTTTGTTACGTTATATAGTAACGCGTTTCTTACTGAATGAAAGCTCGTTCACTGTGGCTTTGGGTCTTCTTCCGGGGGAGTCCCTGAGCTGTAGGTCTGTTGTTGGGTGCATTTTCCTGCTGCGCATTCAGCCCCCTGGATGCCGAGACCACTGCGGAGCAGAGCGGAGCTGCTGCCCCGGGTGGATTTCAGAACCACGTTCTGTCATGGTGGTCTGGGGATGCGCAGGGAACACACGCTTCTGCCCGTTTCTATGGAAGTTGGTAGAAGGAACGGGGGGCCATTCTTCTGCGTCTGTGGCACTGAATGTGATTGGGAATCTGTAGAGGGTTGATGAGAGCTGGTGCTTTGAAGGGGTGTTAGTTTTTTAAAGAGTATTTCCAATTCAAGCATTTTACCTCTGGTGTTGACAGGTACATTTTGTTTTGCTTTTTAGCCCCTACGAGCTGCCTCCTCATAGCCCCCTTTCGGATGACAGCCCGGAGTGTGGACTGAGTGGCTACCAACTCCACGTTGATATGCACAGCGGGGGAGTTTTCTGCCTGTGTGGCACATTTGGCAACCTCTCCACCAGCAAAGGTAACACTCACTGAGTCTTTTGTTTCAGAGTGGAATTCCAAGGCTGGAGAGGCGAGGGAACCACGTTTTATATCTGAGTTAAGAATTGCCCCCTGGCTGGCCCCTTAACCGTGTCCTGGCCCTCCGTCCTCCCAGACCCTGATCACTAGGACTTGTGCAGTTCCTCAGCTGCTGGCTCTGTCTCCATCATCACCGTCACCCCTGCTCTGCCTTCTGGAATATTCTCTGTTCAGCCTTTCTCCTGGCACTTATTGCTTTGCCCTACCGCATCCCCCTCTCCCACCCGAACTTCTGCTCTTCTTTCTCAGAGGAGTTTGGTCGATTTGCCAGCAGGGCCAGTGTCGAGCCCGTCCAGGATGAGAGTAAAGGCAGCGAGCCCTCTGTCCTGCACCGTGTTTATCACGCTCACGGAAGCCGAGACACGGACTGGGGCGGACAGAGGAGAGAAGGGACACCAGTCAAGAGGAGGAAAAGTGGGAATGCAGTGTGCCCTGCTCTGGTTTCTCTGACTGGTTCCTCTTGCTCTCTTTCCTCTGTATCCCATGACCTTGAAGTTTGGTGTAGAAACTTGCATAGACTGAAGTTTAACATTTGTCGTAAGAATATTTTACAGGGGAAACTATGCACTTCGTTTCTGAATATCCTGTTCCCAAAATTCTTTTAGCTAATGGATTTGACATCCATTAATACTCCTTGCCCAAATCAGTTTTTTTGAGTTTAGAAAATGGTGGTTTTAAAATTATGTCATTGTGTCCACATTTATTAGCTGAGCTTTTGTAAAGAGCTTTCCTTCATCAACTGGGTGGATTCCTGTAATGGCAGGGTAAACGCTTGCATCTTTTCTCTTGTAACCACCAATTTTCAGATTAGGAAAGTGATGTAATTGTCGCCTCCTGTGGTGGGAAACGGTTTTGAGTGCACTCTCTCCTCTCTGTCTTTCTTGTTTAGTGTCACTTTGGACTCTCCGGTTTTTATTTACTCAGTAATTTATAATCAGTTACAGACATTATTCTTTGTGAACCTAAGTTTGTTCTTTGTGAAGTCCCCAGTTTGGTCGGTGGGATCCACATCAGGCTGGCTTCTGTGCCATTTTCATAGCCTCCTTTCTTCTCTGAGCCGTCTTTGCATTTGTCTCGGGAAGATTCTAGATTTTTCTGTGCTTGCTGGCACCTCTGGTAGAGCTGTGACGAATGTGTCTGTCAACCGAGGGTGGACTGACATCTTTGTCATTGATTTATCCTATCCATAAATGTGGACTGTCTTTCAGTTTGTTCAGAAGTACTTTTATGTCTTGTAGGAGTGTATCAGAATTTTCTTCATACTAATTTTGCACATTTCTTAAGATTGTTAGTAAGTATTTCATCTTTGTTATTTCTGATATTATATCTCCTAATTGTTTTGTGATGTCTTTGTGTGGTTTTGGTCTCAGGCCACTGCTGCTCTGATAGAATGAGTTGGGAAGTATTCCTAACACTCGAATTTTTCAGAGGATTTTGGGTACAACTGGCAGTATTTCTTAAGTGGTTGGTGGAACTCACCTGTGTAGCCATCAGGGCCTGGAACTTGCTTCGTGGGAAGGTTTTAAACTACAGTTTCAATTTCTTTTACAGATGTATGGCTATTTAGGTTATGTATTTCTTCTTGTGTGAGCTTTGGTATGTTGCGTCTTTCAAGCAATTTGCCTAAATATTAAATAGGTTAAGGTTGATCAGTGGGTTCAGGAATTTTTCAGCCTGCTTCTTCTATTGTAAATTTCTCCATGAATGTTTACCAGATGATGGGTACTTATATCCATCATTTTATTAGAGATTGTAAAATGATGATCCCCTAATTCTGTCATTCCTTCTGCATCTGTTATTAGCATTCTTTTATAAAAAAGAGTTTTCTATTATCAACTTTAATTACCACGAAATATAATTAATATAGGAAAGGCATGGTACATGCTTAATTCTTCATTAATTTACAACATAGTGATTAATGCTCTAATAGTCTTTGAAGATAACTTGAAAGTTTTTTGGGGGGGGGAGGTATTATGAATTCATGGATTAAAAAAATAGAGGTTATGTTTTTTAGTCCACTTGAAGTCATTATTATTTTTATTGTTACTGTAATGTTCAAATTGTGCTGTCATCTCATCTCATCTCCTGTTCTTTTGATATGAGTGTGGTCATCTTTGGTAACTTGCTTGTGTTCTAACAGGACAGGATACCTCAGGCTCATTTTGTCTGTTTCCTACCCAGACCTGGAGTTGCCCATTTTCCCTAGGAGCTCTGGTTCCTTTTCGTTCCCACTACACTATGGTATTTAGAGACCATAATCTGCATCCTGGGGATGCACGTTACTCTTGGGTTTTCATTTCTTTTAGGGTTTTCAGTAGGCAGAGCTATGAGGTTTGTAGATTTTATAATACGTAGAAATAAATCATACATTCATTTAAATTAAAGATCTTGGGGTTTTTAATTAACCTTTTTTATTATACACTTATATTTCTTTTCTTCTGCTCAAAGTCTTTGTGCCAAACAACATCAAAATATATAATAATTTCAAAAACAGTACTGAAATTATTAGTAATAACCTACTGAATGTTATTTTAATTAAGATTTTCCTTGTGGTTCTTTATGTGTTTAAGATATGTCATGTTAGAAAAAGTTAAGTCACCTAAAATAATTCTGTCTGTGGGTATGCTATCTCTTTGATATACAATTAGAGTGATTTGTTTCAGTTGATTTTTTATTTTTTCAGGATTCCTTTGCTCCTACTTTTACATTTAAAAATTACATACAACATTTATATGGTCCAAAGTTGAAGTTACAAAGCAATGTAGTTCAGAGACATTTACTTCTACTCTTGTCCCTTCACTTCTCTTCCTTTCCTCCCCTCAAAGTTAACCCTTTATATTAGCTAAGGTTTGTTCTTTAAATGTTTCTTTTTGAATACATAATGCTGTATATCAATATATTCATATTTCTTCCAGTTTTTTTAAATGAGGCATACTATACTCCCTTTTAAGTTCCTTCCTTTTTCCCAATTAATAATTTATTCTGGAGATTAGTCTTTATTTATTTATTTTTTTAATGGGCATGTTGGTTTGTTTGTTTATTTATTTATTTATTTATTTTTGGCTGTGTTGGGTCTTCGTTGCTGTGTGTGGGCTTTTCTAGTTGTGGCGAACAGGGGTTACTCTTCGTTGCGGCGCGCGGGCTTCTCATTGCAGTGGCTTCTCTTGTGGAGCACGGGCTCTAGGCACATGGGTTTCAGTAGTTGTGGCGTGCAGGGTTCAGTAGTTGTGGCTCGTGGGCTCTAGAGCGCAGGCTCAGTAGTTGTGGCGCACGAGCTTAGCTGCTCCGCGGCATGTGGGATCTTCCCAGACCAGGGCTCGAACCCGTGTCCCCTGCATTGGCAGGCGGATTCTTAACCACTGCGCCACCAGGGAAGCCCTGGAGATTAGTCTTTAGAATGAGATACAGATCTTTTTCATTCTCTCTTTTTAAAACATCCATAGGTAGGTAGTTTGTTAATATCTTTTTCCGTGGTTTCCAGTCTTTGCTGTTACAGGTGGTGGAATAGCGAATATAAAAAGAATAGCGTTGTTCACACATTGCTTCATGTTTTGGCAGCTTGTCTTTGGGAGGCTTGCTTAGAAGTAGGGTTGTTAGCTCACAGGGTAAATGCAGATGTAATTTTGAAGAACACTGGCAAATTCCCCTCTTGTGAGGGTATTACCAACTTAATGGGAAATTAAGTTAATAAAATACGTTATTACTAAGTATGTTTGTTCCAGGTTTTTGTTATGTGTTCTTACAAGTTAAGGAAGTTTCTTTCTATTCCTGGATTTGTTGGATTTTTTGAAAAAAATCAGGAATAATTGTTAAATGTTATCAAATACATTTGGGCAACTGTTGATGATATGATTTTTTTTTCTCCTTTACACCATTATAGTGAATTTCATTAATGTATCTTCTATTCGTTAACATCCTAGAATCCCTAAGATAAGCTTCTCTTGTCACATGTATGCTTATTTTTAAGGTACTGGTTTCAGTTATTTGGTTTTTAGCATTTTCCATTTAAACTCAGGGTACAGTTTTCCTTTATTTTTTATGTTTTAAATCTGTTTCTGATTCTGTTATAATCAGGTTTTCTACTTTTAATTGAATCAGTTTTAGTATTTATATGATTTTCTAGAAATCATCTGTTTTCTTTAGGTTTATTTTGATCTTTTTCTAGCTTTTTTGAGTTGACTGCTTAGATTGTTTAATTTTCAGGTTTTCTTCAGTGGTCTTTTCTTTTTTTTTTTTTTTGCGGTACGTGGGCCTCTCACTGCTGTGGCCTCTCCCGTTGCGGAGCACAGGCTCCGGACGCGCAGGCTCAGTGGCCATGGCTCACGGGCCCAGCCGCTCCGCGGCACGTGGGATCTTCCCGGACCGGGGCACGAACCCGTGTCCCCTGCATTGGCAGGGGGACTCTCAACCACTGCGCCACCAGGGAAGCCCTTTTCAGTGGTCTTTATGCCCAGAATCTTGGACTCTCAGAGTTAGGAAGGACTGGTGAGGTGATCTAGAGAATGACCCCTCCTGGGCTTGAATTTGCTCTGCCCGGGAACAGCCCACCCGCTTTTGTGAAGGTGTGAAAATTTGGCCTTTCACTGAGCCCAAATTATCTTCTCTGTATTTTAACCCATTTACCTTTATCCTGATATTCAAAATAGAGGATGAAATCTATCCCTTCTCCCGGTATACACTGTCGAGGGGACTGCTGACATGCCCCCTATCTATACCCAGGGCACAAACTCATGTGCCTGGGGCTGGTGTTGGCAGAGAACTTGTTCTCTCGCTCTCCAGGGCTCCAGCCCTGCATCCTCAGGGGCCCTTCACTTCCAGCATTTCCTACCTGACACGATCTCTGTTCTCCAGGGGTTGGGTTGAGGTCTGTCTTAGGCAGGTGCTAGGACTTCAGAGGAGAGGATTCCCCTTCTCCTCGTTCTCAGCAAATACAGCATCATGTTGATGAAGCTTTGTGTGTGTCCCTCATGCCTAAGCTGTGCCCGTGATGCTGATGAGGACAGGACGATGGTGACAGAGAACACGGATGGGCACTCATCAGAGGTGCTTGCTGAACGTTTCATATTTGCATTAATCTCCACGGCAAGCCTGTGGACTGGGCACTGTGATCTCTCCCGTGTTGTTAACAGGGCGGCTGGAGTGGACCGTAGGCCAGTTCTTGAATGGCGGAGCTCCATCTGCACCTGAGCCTGGCCGCTGTCTCCTCTCCACCGTACTTTGCAGTGATGTGCTTTTAGAGTGGATCTTCTTGTGTGTGTGACTCTGTCTTTTCAAGGTGTTGACATTGTACAGGTATCAGGTGGGGCCCTTCTCTGCTGGAGTGCTGACACACTCCTGAGAAGGTGAGATGGTTGTTAGGACACACAGGAGGCCAGGTAAAGTGAAGGAGGACAGGAAACTTCTGTGGGAATAATTCACCTTCATCTGTTGTTTTCACAGTGAGGAACACTTTCACCCTAAGACTTCACACAAGACTCAGGTGCTTCCTCTGCGTATAGTTCTGCGATGAGGGTCAGCAGGGGGCGCCGTTGCCATCAGAGTTGTCACATTTCACCGGAGTACAGACTCCAACGCCTGCTACAGTTTTTGAGAAACTGTCTTGTGGTACCAGGGAGTATATTTAGTAAATTCCAGCGATGTCATTGCAGGAGGGGGTGACAGCACTGTACCCCATCAAGGATAAATGTTCTATCATCACATCCCTAGAGCTGGGGGCATCCTCGCCTGGCTCTGAGGAGGCAGCCTATGGGGAGTGGCAGGAAGGAGAGGGGACCAGGCCCATCTGTGTGTCTGGTGCGTGCATTGACAGTTGCTGGCGGGATGCAGGGGGTGTGCTGGTGGCGGATGCGCACGTCTCACGCGTGTCGCCTGCCCTCCATGACGGGTGCAGAGAAGCCTGCTGGGCCAGGTCGCAGGCCCTGGGGAGGGTGGCTCCGGGGGCTCCCGGAGGGCTCTGAGGAGGGGCAGGCCAAGGGGGGCCGGGGCCGGCGTAAAGCGACTAGTGGTGGCGCTCAGACGGGTTAATGGGGAGTGGGCCAGACCCAGTTAGGAGGGAGTGGAAAGGTACAACTTTAAATATGACGTAATTGATGGACAGAGCCTGAGTTTGGTCATTTCGCAGGACTGCTTCCAGCATTCCATCTTTAAATAAAACGTCTGAGGCTGTACCAATTTAGTCCACAAATTCATTACAGTTCTATTAAAAAATCCCAAAGGGAATTTATTATGAAACTTGAAAAGTTGACTCTAAAATCCATTTACGAATACACATGAATATGGCATGGTTGATAAAATTTTTGTTTTAAAGTTTTAAGTGTGAGGTAGTGTCATCTTTTCTCTGTCCGATGTGTGTTTAGACTACAGAAAAACAAGCAATTAAAAAACCCGTGTAGCCGCCACACAGTGTAAGAAGTAGACCATTACCCGTAACTCTGAAGCCACCTGCGTGGTTAAACTTTTTTTGTATTGTTAAATGACACAAGGAGAAACGCATAAAACAAATTATCATAAAGCAAACAACTGTGTGACCACCATCCAGGTCTTGATTAAATTTTGAAAATAATAAGAGGGCTACTGGTCTTACCAAATGTTAAACACACAGTAAAACTACAGTGACTGAGAAAGCATGGGATCATTGAAGCAGCAGCTGCCCAAGGTACCGTGCACATCTTTTGCAGTTCCAGATTCTCTTGTCAGGTATTCTGATAAATATTGGATTATAGCAATTCGTAGCTATTTTAATTAGTTGTACCATGATATGTCTATAAACCTGAGCATGCCTTCATCCTTTAGAGGAAATGTATATATTTCTCTAGAGTTTTAGTATAGAATGCATTGTGTAGAATAATTTGCCTACGATGGGCTAAAATGATCTCCAGAAATGACTGTGCAGTCAGTTCATATGCAGGGACTACAGATAATCAGAAGATTCACGCCATGTTTATATTCATGCAGGGCAGCCGCAGTGAAGCACTCAGTGAGTGCTGGCCATTTTATGCTCTCTGCCTCTCGGTCACAGTATTTTCTCTGAATAAAATATCCCTCTCTTCTATTTTATTAACTCTGTCTCATGTACTGTGCTACCAGGTTCTTTGGATTTTTATTGTTGCAGTTGCAATACATGTTACTAAAATCAAACCAGAAGACCCTAGTTGGTTCTTGGAGCTGGAGTGAGATCCCTGAGACACAGAGCTCACCCTTGGGGGATGAGCACCCTGGGACCCTGCACTTGGCCAGCGCTGTGAGGCCACAGCCAACGCCTCTGGGCTGTGAATTCCCACACTTCTCTGGTGGGCTCGGCTCCCACGTGGTGACACCATGCCTGCTGTACTGTTCACCTTGTCTGCCTTTCAGGTCAGAGCAGGCTCCGTGCTGGTGGCTCTGCCTGGTCCTCCAGTTTGCCAGTGCAGAGCTCGAGCTCTAGACATTATCCTCCTCAGTCAGACGCTGTCCAGGGAGAGGATGTCCTACCTCTCAGCGCTGCTGACGGTGAATACAGAGAATCCAGGTCCTTTCTTCTTTCCCTAAAGGTTCTTTGACTGCTTCTCCTTGGAACTTTGTCATATTCCTCCCCCCAAGGACCTGGGATGTTTTCTGTTTGTATTTTCATGTGTTCTGTCACTTTGATGAGTCATGGCTGCATTAAGAATTTTCTTAAAAGGAACAGTATTACCTTTTTTTTTCAAAGGAAGGTTCATGATTCCTGAGCCTGTCCATGTTTGCTACCTGCTTCTTTGGGTATTGCCACTAAAATTAAACTAAAAGGATGTTTAAGTGAAGACATATTTTGTTACCTGAATTGGATTTATAAGAGAAATAATTTGTAAATGGAAACTTGAAGTAAGCTTCTTAAAGTGCATTGTGGGTTTTCCTGTGCACATTATGATCTCTGTTCTTTTGCAAATGTGGGTAGACTGTTGGCATTGGGTCCCCAAGACCCAGTGGATCTGCTGGGAGGTTCATTGATCCGCTGGGAGGACTCACAGGTCTCAAGGTATGGTTTTATTAATGGCTAAGATTTATTGCCGCCCGAGGGTACAGAGCAAAGTCAGTGGAGGGGAAAAGCCTCAAGGGGTGAAGTCTAGGGGAAGGAGGTGCAGGCTTCCAAGGGTCCACTCCCAGGATGTGCGGTCACACAGGAGTCATGAGGACACCTGCGAAATGCTGCCCACCTGAGAAGTGTGTTGGAGACTCAGCACCCAGGGTTCTTTTTGGGGCTGGTTACATGGGCACCTGCTGCCTGGCTCACCCAAACTCCAGACTCCCAGGTGGAAAGGTATTCAGCAGGAACCACATTGTTGGTACAGACTGTTCAGGCAGGTGACCCACTCTTGTCAGTGAGGGATGGTGAGGCGGGGGCATTCCTGGAATCCATCCCCAGACACCAGCCAAGGGCCAGCCTCGCAGGCAGGCCTTGCTAAGAATATAAGAATAGACGGTCTCAGGATGAGAATGGGTGCAGCCCAGTGGAAGCTTCAGCAGACGGGAAGTAGTCCAGCTGTGTCTTTGAAGTGTTAATAGAGCTTGAAAAAGAGCATGATGAGCAGTGCAAAGTATGAAAGAATGCATATTTTTTGATCTTTGTATCAGGCTAATTATTACCAATTTTCAGAAGCTGAGGGAAAAAGGTTTTACATAGTACAGCAGATTGTAGTCTTTTTATCAGTATTGAGAGGGAGAGTGATGGTAAAGAAGCAAAGGGAAAGAATTTTTTTTTTTTTTACATCTTTATTGGAGTATAATTGCTTTACAATGGTGTGTTAGTTTCTGCTTTATAACAAAGTGAATCAGTTATACATATGTTCCCATATCTCTTCCCTCTTGCGTCTCCCTCCCTCCCACCCTCCTTATCCCACCCCTCTAGGTGGTCACAAAGCACCGAGCTGATCTCCCTGTGCTATGCGGCTGCTTCCCACTAGCTATCTGTTTTACGATTGGTAGTGGGAAAGAATTTTTAAGTAACAAGGTATGCTGCTTCTGTCACTTATTTGAGTTGTTATAAAAATGCATTTAAAAACTAATGTCTTTTTCTTATTATGGGATTTGAAAATTCTGAATATATGAACACTTCTAAAGAAGCAAATGAAAGTCACCCAAGGACAACTCTTGTTTATATTTTGGTCCATTTTCAAATCTGTAGCTGTATTTACATTTGTGGACCACATTGTGTGAACAGCGCTTGCTTTTTCCCTATGTCACTAAGTAGTACTCTTTGGAAAAATTAGATTTTGAAAAGTTGTGTGACAACCCATTGTTTGGTTTTATCAGGATTTATTGACCCAGTCTCCTTCTGTTGGGCATTTAGGTCTCCATTTTCATGATTATAGCACTATTATCATGAGCATTAATTTGAAAAATATTTGATGATTTGAGAGGTGCAAATGACATCTGATTGTTTTAAATTTGCAAATGTTGAATGTTAGGTTGGCTATTTAAAAAAGCCTGTTGACTGTAGCAGAAGTTTATGGCTACCGTAGCAGCTATCTGGTAGGCTATTTCAGGGGCGTCTTCGTAGGATCCAGATTCCGGAGTACCTGTCACAAGTGTGTGATGGTGCAGCAGCGTGAGAACCTTCCATGTAAGGTTCCCTGAGGACTAAAGTGAGGAAGTGAGAGGAAGTAAGGAGTGCTTCCAGGAGGTGGGCATGTGCTAGTGTTGTCTTGTTTTTACATTTCTCTCCTGATTGAATTTCCATCTGTTTGTGTTTGATTGGTTCCATTGTCTTAAATGTTTACAAGATTTATACGAGTTATATTTGCTGCAAGTGTTTTCTCCATTTTGTCTTTTGCCTTTTAATTTGGTATATGTTGCTTTGGATCCTTCCAAAGTTTTTAATTGTACGTAATCAGTCCTTTCTTCCTTGTTTCTTCCGAAATTTTTTCACGTAGAAAGTACTCACTGGCCAAGATCAGGCGAATATTCACCTCTGTTTCCTTTACATTATTTCTCTTCATTTTTTAAACCCACACTTCCTTTTGATTAACATAAAGATTACACGCAGGCTGCAGCTTCCTGTGCCCTTTGCGCTTCGGACTCTTTCTCTCTGCTGAGGATTGGCACCCCTTCTCCCTGTGTCTCCACCAGGCAGGAAGGCAGTTCAAGCTTTACTTGTGAACTGTGTTATGAAAATGTGTCCCTCCCCCGATGTAACATTTCTTACTGGTGAACATTCATCCAGCATTTCTCAGTTATTTCCATCCACTTATTCTTTTAGATGTAATTGATAGTCACCTGGCCAGATGTTAAATGTCTTATTTGGATTTTGATCAGATTTGTATTGAATGTGGACATTAATTTGAAAGGAATTGATGTGTTTTTATTTAGGGTTTTGGACTATCTCTCCATTTCTTTAAGTTTTCTTCTCTGCCCGTAGGAGAAATGTTTTCTTATGTAGGTCCTTCACCTTTCTCAACTCATTTTTGTGCTGCCATTGTGAAGGAATATGTTTAGATTATGTTTCCATTATCTGTTGTTAGATTTGTTCTATCTCCTATAGAGATTCTGCAATATGCTTTTCATTAAAGTACTGATTAAATGATAAGTATTCAGTGCCTTATTCTGTAAGACACAATAGAAAATATTGAGGGGTTTGAAAGAAGTTATGGACCTGAGAAACTTATTTTTATTCTATGAAAAAAGTAGGGTTGTTCAACTTTTGAGCAGCAGACACTGGTTAGCCCAGATAACCTCTCTTTAAGAAATTCTACTTTTAAAGTTTTTAGTGTTTGTTTAAGATACTTTTCATACATAGCATGTTATCCCATTTTTATTTTTGTGATTCCAAAAATAGACACTTTTTTGTTCCCTGTTTTGTTCCCTTGCTACTAATTACTTTCTATGTTTCTAGGTCAGATTATCCTCTCTAAGCATTTGTGATAACGGGAAGGCATTAGAAATAATACAGTACTTTCTAGGTGGTGATTATCTAGAAAACGTAGAACAGATAATTCTTCAGATCATCTTCATCAGTGGTTGTTAGTACATTTTTTCCTGCTTTGTACTTTTGGTGACTCATTATGAAAAATCAGCATTACAGATTCTGTTCACAGAGCAGGAGAACGCTGATCTCCATACGTTTTATGTCAGTGCTCGCAGGGAGTCAGTGGTCCTTGCCCTGAAGCAGAAGAGGCCATGTGATTTGTGGGACCCCGTGCAAAATGAAACCGCGGCGCTCCTCGGTAGAAAATTATTAAGTTCAAAATGCTGACAGCAGCACATTAAACCAGGAGGGGTCCCTTGTATCCACACAGGTTGTGGCCCCTGAAGCCAGCCCCGGCGGTAACATGGGACCTGTGAGGAGGCGCCTCAAACCTTTATGTGATGAGCCCTCTTCCTCCTCTTTTGCATTTCCGGACTCTTGACTCTGTTTGAGAGTCTAACTTCGTGAATGCCCGGCAGTTCCTTGCAGGAAGTCACAAACGCATGTCCACTGGGGCTGTCAGACTTCAACTCATCCCTTGTTGCTACTCAGAAATCTTCTAATCAGCTCTTGTTAGTCCTGCCTTGTATTTCGCAGAAAGGCTGTTTAAACACAGTCACACGCATCTTCCTCGTTCTCAAGGCTCACGACCCGCCGTGCTGAGACTGGTCGTCCTCCCTCACCTGCCAGCACATCTCCACGGTGGCACGGTCTGTTTGTAGGCTTGATTTTTCCTGTTTCAGAGAAAAAGATGTCTCACTGTCTTGCCAAAAGATTTTCCAGTTTCCATTCCTAAATATACCTGCTCCTGCCTGTTCCGGGACCTTTATTTAGCCCTTGGTCTCTTATCTGTTCATTATTTCAAACCAGTTTTCCATCAGCTCCTCTTCCACTTATAAATGTATTCACGTTTTCTGATTCAAAAATTATTTTAAAAGAAAACAACACTTCTGGATAGATGGGAAAGTTACTTTTTGTTTGAAAGCTACCTAGAACCTAATTTTCTACATAGAAAACTTCGCCTAAAGCTGGCTTAGCAAGAAGGGTTCATGTTGAAAAACCCAGGGGTAGGTCTTCTTCCCAGTGCAGTTTGCCGGGTGGGCTTGGTGCGTGTCAGTGGGACTGGATGTGTCCAGCAGCCTTCTGTCCCTCCTTCTCGCTCCCATTCTGACGTCTCTCTTTTTTTTTTTTTTTTTTTTTTTTTTT
>NW_020837963.1:25022369-25203859 GCF_003676395.1 Aethalodelphis obliquidens | reverse complement strand
GCCATGGCTCACGGGCCCAGGCGCTCCGCGGCACGTGGGATCTTCCCGGACCGGGGCATGAACCCGTGTCCCCTGCATCGGCAGGGGGACTCTCAACCACTGCGCCACCAGGGAAGCCCAGTATACCAGAATTTGCTCACCAGTTTTCCTGTTGATAGAGAGGGAATTAGGGTTGTTTTTGTTTTGGGCTGTTATGAATAAAGCTGCTATAGATTTCTTGTGCAAGTCTTTTTTGTGAGCATATGTTTTCATTTCTCTTGGCTAAATACCTAGCACTGGGAAGTCGAATTAGAGCAGGTTTAATTATGGATTAAAAGTTGCCAGTCTTTTTTTTTTATGTATAAGAAATTTTTATGTATTAGAAATTGCCAAACTTCTTTTTAGAGTTGTTGTACCATTTCACACTCCGTCATCTGTGTGTGAGTGTTCTGGCTGCTCCGTATCCTGGGCAACCGTTGATGTTATTAGTCTTTTAAATTTTAGCTCGTCTGGTGTATGGTAGCAGTAGTTTCTCCCTAATGGCCAATAGTGCTGAGTACTTTTCCACGTGCTTATTCTTCATTTGCATATCTTTTTTTGAAGTGTCTTTAATCCTTTTGTGGTGTTTTCTTTTTTTTTTTAAATCAGTATTTGTTTCTTTATTTCTCAACCATAGAAGCTCTTTATATATTCTGAATAACAGTCCTTTGTCAGATATATGTTTTGAAAATATTTTTTTCCAGTCTATGGCTTGCTTATTCATTTTCTTAGTGGTATCTTTTAGTGATCAGAAGTTTCTCACTTTGATGAAATCTAATTTATTATTTTCTTGTTTTATGGTATTTTCTTTTTTCTGTCTTAAAAACTTTTCCTACTCCAGGTTATGGAGATGTTCTTTCTTCCAGCTGGATTATGGTTTTAGCTTTTACACTTAGGTCTGTGATCCATCCCTAATTTAATTTTTGTGTGAAGTATGAGGTAAGGGTTGAGGTTCACGTTATTTTCCCGTATGAATAGCAAGTTGTTATTGCACCATTTGTGAAAGGGCTTTCTTTTCTCATTGAATTATTTTGATGTCTTCATCAAAAATCAGTTGCTTGTAAAAGTGTTGGTCTATTTCTGGACCTGTCTGTTCTATATTGTTGATCTGTTTGTGTATCTTTGTAGTAATACCACACTGTCTTGATTGCTTTAGCTCTATAGTAAGTCTTGAAGTCATTTATTTTTCTTTTTTCAAGATTGTGTGGCTGTTTTAGGTCTTTAGCATTTCCATGTGAATCAGCCTGTCACATCTTATTATTTATTTGTAAATTGTTTATTAAATGCCTGCTGGGATTATGATTTGGATTGTATTAAGTCTGTATATCAATTTGGGTAAATGGATGCCTTAACGGTGTTGAGTCTTGCATTCCATGAACATGGTACATCTTTCTGCTTGGCAGTGGGCTTGGCTCTTCAGAGGGAGTATTATGGTTGAGATAATACGTTAAGGTGCTTAGCAACCTTAGTCTGGCATTTATAACAATTCACCCTGTAATGTTACTGTTTACTACTTGTTCCACTATCACAAAGCTTTATAAAGTGCTCTCTATTTGTGTCTCATTTTGCTTGGCTTGGAGCTTGGCCATGGTCATACCTCTAGCAAATGCCTGGGCAGGTTTGGAACGAGCTCCTTACGACTCTGAAGTCCGTGCTTGTGCGTGCATGTCGCGGGAAGCCAAGAGTGGTGAGCCTTGCATTGTATTTCTCTGCGTTTTGAGGATGGCCTTACGTATTGGTAGGTTAAAGTTAGAGTCTCCAACAACAGAATTTATTCTGAATGGTTTAAGCAGCACAGGAATGTATAAGGATACAGTAGTTCACCGTCTCTCTGGAAGAGCTAGACTCTGCGTTTGTATACGTGTGACACACTGTGGCTTCTCTTGTGAAAACATCGCCCTGTCACACCTAGTAGTCGACCCCAGAGTGCTGCCCGTGCCCACTCTGCGAGGACTTGGGCCTCTGCCCCTGCGTCTGTCAGAGGCGTTTTCCCTTCTCTACCTGCTCCCACGGCTCACTCTGACCCAGGTGAGCAGGGGCACGTCTCAGGGAAGGAGCCAGGCCACTCACGACCTGGTTACGGGAGGGCTGGGAACGGGAGGTAGTGAGCATGGGCAAATCAGCAACAGTTTTGGGAGCCATAAACGGTTCCCCAGCGCATCTGTCTGTGCATTCTTAGATTTTTCTCTATTGGCAGTAAAATGAAAACAAAACTCCATGAGAATCTAGATCTACGTTATACATTCTCAGCTAGTATTGAAACCAATGGGTGATCATGTGTCCCCATGTTCATATCTGTTTTAATCTGTTGTAACATGGACTCCAGACGCAGAACAGGTCTGGGTCACGTTTCTTCCGCTGACCACTGCGTGGCCTCGGGCAAGGAAGGCACTGCTCACCTCTCGGCGCATAGCTTTCTCACCTGTGAGCTCAGAGAATTGCAGTGTCTAATTAATAGTGCTATTCTAAGGTATTCTTTTAAGCTGCTGTACACAAAGTATGTAACATATGCTTGGTGTACAGTAAATACTCAAAAACATGACCTGTTTTATTTGCGTTCACCTTCACATATGCATTCTGTGTGCAGATCGCTTACATGTACAGAGAGCTTCACCTTGTTCTGTCTTAGAGAAGCAAGCAGTTACACAGGGTCAGTGGGAAGAGCTCTGACCTTTTAAGATACCACAGTGTTCTCGCTGTTCTACAGGGAGGATGTCTGGTGATAACAGAGTAGCAACAGTCCTCGCTTCCTACAGAGATTTCATGTTTATCAACTCAGACAATTGCCGTTGAGCTGTTATTGGCTGCTGTACCTTGGGGTCCACTTTCTGCCATGTCTTGAGGACAAGCCGGCAGTCCTGCACGTGGCTGTGTGGTGACCAAGGGCAGAGCAGAGCCCCATCTGCTGTTCAGGATGTCGTTGCTTCGCCTTCTCCGAGGCCTCGCTTGAGGAGCTGCACGGTTCTCGCTGAGCACTCAGCAGCAGAGGAGGGAATGTGGGCAGCCTCTGTCCTTGGACCAGACTGGCTAAGAGGCCTTCCAGGGCTGGAGCTGCGCCGCCTCGCGGGGCTCCCGCCCAGAGCTCGTGTCCTGGTCCTGATCTTTTGGCCGCACTTCCGTGAGGACACCGTCTAGAGTTTCTAGAACGGGGCTCTGGCTCCCAGGGCAGCTTGGTTCTGGTTTTATTTTGTCCCATGAAATGAGCAGCATGGGGTCAGAGAGCATGTGCCTTTCTCTGCTCTCCTTTCTCTGCTCTGCGTGTGACTCACATCTCACCCTTGATCAGGTGTTGCCTCTGAAGAAAGCTTGCGTGCGAGTGAAGGCCTGTGACCTCGTCACGGGTGATGCTCCCCTTTGCAGGACGCATTAAAGTGGTTGCACGGGGCTCAGCCGTCCTGTAGGCCCCCAGGCGTGCGTGCACCTGGGCCGTGACAGCCCTGGGTGGCGAGGCTGCTCCCGGGCAGCTCTGCGTTGGTCCAGGGAGGGCAGGGCTCTGGTCTCAGCTCTTGGTCAGCATGTGGTGGGATTTCTGCTTGTTCATACAGTCCTGCGAAGACGTGCGCTGGGCTCCTTCCCTGACCGCATTCCACGTTCACTGGCTCTCACCCCTCCTTTCTCTGGACGTCTCTCCCCTCCCTCACATTTAATGCCCTTTTCCTGTGCAGTTTCCGGCCTCGGTTTTCTTAAGTTCCACGGCTCTGGTTTCCCATTTTCCTAGCGGTTTGTTTAATCAAATCAGTGGAACCCTTGCCTCGTAGCTGTCTCCCCATCGGTGACAGGGTGCTGTCCTGTCCACCCCAGGCATCTCCCCGTCTCACCATTGAGACAAGCTCATTTCTCTGTCTCAGGAATGCAGGTGGATATAGTAGTGCCCTCGCCTCAGCCAGACGCCCGAGTCAGCTGTGTCAGGGTCTCCTTCCACCCCTGAACCCAGTACTTAGCTCCACGAGGCTTCCTTTATAGAGCAGCAGATCTGAGGGATCTTGACTTGTTGTCCTGCATTGGTTGGCATATAGTAATTTTAAAAATCTTTGATCTTTTCAGAATACATTGAAAATGAATATATGAAGCTCAGTGTGATAAGTTTTAAAAATAGCACCGAACACCTACCTCTTATTGGAAAAGTTGGCCTTTCTTGGAAAACTAATATTTTTGATGGCTGTATAAAGGTAATTTTTTTTTTCTTAAAGTACCTGGTTTCTGTATAATAAATGTGTCTGTTGATGTATATGTATGATGCTGCTTTGAAAGTCCTAGATTTATTGTTCTGGTGTCTGAAGATTTGTGCACGTCCTCTTAGCCAGTGGCGATCAGTTGATTGATTTATCCAACGTGTATTGAGGGCCTTTTGTTTTCCACTGGGCATGGTGGAGTTGGTGCGTAGGTGGCGCGCAGTGCGTTGCTGAGCGGTGTTGATTGCAGCCTCTGTTCCCTCCAAGTCCTTCTGGCTGTTCGCTTTGTGGAGAAAGAGTGGAGCCATAGGTTGGACCAGGCAAGTAACATTTACTCAGAAACATCTTAATTACTTCTCAATTACATCTTAGGACACCAACTTAAAGTTTATTGCAGTTATAAGTTCCAGCATACAGATTTTTCCTTGAACAGTTAAATCAGTTTTTACCTCTATCACAAACCAGCCACACGGAGGGGAGGGAGGATGTGGTGGCCGGGGACTGGCGGGGGGGCGGCGAGGAGGGTTCTCACGCAGTCTCGCTTCTCCTGTGATCCCTGTGCCTGTGGGTGCCCTGGTTGTCACTCCTCTCCATCTGTGTGTTGTGGGACGAACAGGATTTCCACAGGATGCATCTGCTGTGGATGCAGAGGGCCCCAGTTAAGCTGGCTTAATTCTGCCTACAAGCATGGATGCCTTGTGACAGTGACTAGGGGTGGTGGCTGAGGCCAAGAGCAGCGTTGTTGTTGAGCGTGAAAAGCAAGCACTTCAGTGTCATTAAGGATTCTCTCTTGATCCTCTTGCTATTTGATATACTGAGATGTTTTATTCTGTTTATTTGTGAACAGTTGTTTAAACCTTGGTAAAGATTTATCGCATACAAAGGAATATTATTTCATGTCTTCAGGAGCACAGACCTGACTTTTTAAAGTGGATTTAGATGAGTCTTACAAAAACACGTGCTAAAATGTTGAAGTCACAATGGACCTTGAGGACCTAGAAAGGCAAAATATCAACATGGCAGACTTAAAGGGTCAGCATAATATAAAAATAATATAATTTGTTTTGTGTTCCTTGGTAATCGAGAAGCAGATATTCAGTTCCCACTGTGGGGTGGGAAGGGAAGCGTTGTAATCGTACAGGAAACAAAGCTTTATCCCAGCTCTGACCATTGGAAAGGCAGTCTCTGCGTTTGTTGGTGCCGGTTGCTACGCGCAGGCGCAGCAGTTCAGTGATGGCCAGAGCTGACCTGGCCGCCCTCCCCACCTCCCCGCCACACCCCGTGCAGAGGACTGTCACATGCTTGTCACATGCTGTTCCTGCTTCCTGTAATTTTGTTCTCTTCCCTCTTCTCCCTCCTCTTTCACTTAATCCTTCATGACGAGGCTCCATCTACATTTATTAAGTCAGGTCTAATTGGCCATTTTATCCTCACACTTACGAACATCTGTGTTTATTTTGTAGAGTTGCTCTGTAATGGACTTAACTCTTTTGGAAGAATATGGGAAACCCTTCTGGTGTTTCAGTTCCCCGGTGTGCATGAGACCCTCTCCCGGGCCCTCTGACGGCCCTGCTTTCTTGGGGGAGACGTACCGTGTGGACTACGCAGACGCGGAGGGAAGGGTGCACTTGGAGCTGGTGTGGATCGAGGAGACGGGAGAGTACTTTATCGTCAGCCTGGCGCTCTACCTGCGGGTGGCAAAGATAAACCACTGGTTTGGGACCAAATACTGAGCATTAGCAGTAGGCGGCAAATTATTGTTGCTGTTTGTTTCTTTTGGACTGACTGGTTTTGTTCTTGGTGTTTGTTGGAAGTTAAAATAAAGCAGTAGTCTGTTCGATGTCCTCTTATTTCACACTAGAAATCATGATTTCTGAGTCATTTTAAAGTTAAGGTTAGAAGATTAAGTTAAATTTTAAAACCGTGAAAATAGCACATCACAGTGGAAATTCATGTAAAAGAAAAAAGATACTTGCTTCTCTTCTGCACTTACACTTTAAAAAAACAAGAAAACGGATCAGACTGAAAACAGATCAGTTTTCTCTTGAGGGTGTGTGTGTGCGCCTGTGTGTGTGTTGTATACGTAGGGTTTTTTCTTTATTGGTTAGAGCCCCAAATAAAGAAATACATTTCAATGTGAACTTCATGGTATTCATTAAAATTAGAAAGTGCTGTATTCATGGCATTTAACAGCCACAGTAGTGTTCAATAAAGCAAAGTAAAATAGACAGGTGACCTGCTTCACAAGGAAAGATGCACCTGTAACCATCAGAGGACGTTGTTATCCCTTAGAAGAGCGAAGCGTGACGCACATGCAGTTCAGACACCCAGCTCTGCATCCGTGGGACAGGGAGGGAAGGACGCTCCCTCTGCAGAAGTGCTTTCGGAGGATCCGGAGACACCTGGGGTTCAAATGGAGGTCACATCCACCTAATCACGTGTTTCAGGGATCTGGTTCTAAATTTGTTTGAGATTGTATCGATTATCTTTTTCTGTCATATTTTTATCTCCCACTTAAAGTTGTTCTCAGAAGTGATCGTTGAAATGCCGTGTTGCTCCCACAGGGGCATACACGATTAAACTCCACCCCCCTCTATCTCTCTTCTTCTCTTATTGAAATATCAGTTTTCTCTTGAGAGGTGTTTGTGTGTAGAATAAAGAGCTTGAAGACAGCAATAAAAGAAAAGGTTCTCAACCAAAGAAACGTGAGAGTAAAAAGGATCCCTGCTCTGAAGCAATCCTCACCCTCCCGCCGTCCTAGGTCTTGGGCTGCAGATGTTGGGGAGGGAGAAATTTGAGATCCATGTCAGACACTGAGAGCACGGGGCGATGCTACTTCGTGGTCTTGCCAACAAGGGGATGTGGAGCCCCTGCCCCACCTGAGTGGCATTTGGGGGGTGGAGAGGCAGTGGTTTGAGCCGTGAGCTCAAGATGAAGGTAGAAGAGGACAGGATGCCCCGAGAGGCAGGTGGCAGAAGCCATGCGTCACCAGCAGGACTGAACTGGAAACAACCACAGAATATAGTGTGGGGTGACTCCTTGGACTCACTGGGTTAGATGGTGGCGGGACTAGATGTCCTAGAAAATAGTAGTAGAAGTGAGGTAGCCCTGGAGAAAGAGTGCTGCTCTCTTTATCCCCGGTTGAATGGTATTTGGATGGAATGGGAGCCGGGTAATTCACGTTGGTAATACCGTGGGGAAACCTGTAGGCGGGAGCTCACAGTTACAGCACTTGTCTGCATCCCAGTCGTCTGGTCCAGGTAATGCAGCGCCAGGCTCATAATCCATCCTCAGTAGCTGTTGGTTACATCCATGGAAACTACTATAAGGGATATACCAGCAGCAGTGGGAGCGTGCAGGAAGCAGAGATTGATGGGGGTGGGAGTCCTTCCCATCTGAGCTAGCTTCTGAAGGAAGGTTTATCGGGTGGTGTTGGGGGAGGGGTGAACGAGGTAGTCACCATCATGGCGCCTTCCCAAAGCCATGCGTGCACACCACATGTCACCAAGTGATGCTGGAGGGCTCAGCCTGGCCCCCACTTGCCCTTTCACGGGTCTGGGATAATGTTCAGCTTTGTAAAGCTGTTATTTGTCTTCATATTTCTAAAATAATCTGTGGCTGTTTCTGGATTTGTCAATTTTGGCGTATATTGACTTACAGTAGATAAAATATCTCTCTTTTACACCAGCTGCTTCCCCTCTTGCATCATACCAGATGATTCCTGCAGTTGAAAATACGTTGTTGTGGTTTGTTGCTGTCTATAATGTTGTTCCCAGGGATGCTTCTCTCTTTTACAACTTTTTATTTTTCTTGGATTAGTAATTGCCTTCTTTTTCTACTTACATGGTTTTCAACGAACCTAAAATTTTCCTTAACGATCTGTCCAGTCTTTCATATGTTGGTCAGTGTTTCAGTGTTCACCCCCAAATGCTTAAACATGTCAAATAATCTCTAAATTCTACTACCTCTCCCCGCCCAGGCTCATCCCCTGAGATCTGCCTTTGTTTGCTTTAATCTAAACTTCTCTCTAGCCCTACTGGACAGCCCACATCCTGGGAAGTTTCCTATGTGAATCCTGCCTTATGGAACGTTGTCTTCATTCTTGATTTAAAGTTGACCCTTGAACAGTGCCTATGTGGACCCTCTACATAGTTGAAAATCTGAGTATAACGTGAGGTCAGCCCTCCATATCTGAGCTTCCTCAGTATGAACTGATTCAACCAACCTCAGACTGGAGTGCAGTCGTATTTACTGTTGAAAAAAATCCAAGTATAAGTGGATGCGTACAGTTCAAACCAATGTTGTTCAGAGGTCAGCTGTATATCCTTTCTTCAGTGGCATGCGTTCTGTCGGTCTCTAAGAAAGTGACACAAGAGATGCATTTGGGATCCATGAATTTCTGAGAACGTCTGTTAGATAGTTTCATTGGGTACAGATTGTAGCAGGAAGAATATTTTCTCTTAGAACCTGGAGGACATTTTGTCGTGAGCATTTATCCTGTGGTTGCCCTTGACATATATGACGCCATTTTGGTTGGTCTTCCTTTACATGTGCTCTGTTCTTTTTCTCTTCTCTCTGGAAGCTTTTGGAATTTATGCTCGGTACCTTGGAGTGGGTCTTTATCCTTCATTATGGGTCATTTTAATCTAAGAATTTGTGTACTTCAGCTATGGGTTAAAAAAATCTGTCAGTGTTTTCTCTTGTATTTTTCTGTAACTTTTATTAATCAACTATAATCCTTTCTGGGTGGATCCTGTGAAGTCTCTTATTTTTTCCATCTTCTGTCTCTTAGTCCTTCGTTGTGCTTTCTGTAATAGTGTCTCAGTTTTATTTTTCAACCCTTTTAGCTAATTTTCTTTTTTATTTTGATGACCAGGATTTTACTTTATACGAATTTTTTTCTAGCTCCATATAAAACACTCTGTACCTGCTTCATAAATGCAGTCTCTTCTCAAAGGCAGGGGTTGGCAGACTTTTTCTGTAAAGGGACCAATGGTAGTTTTGGCTTTTGTGGAACGTACGGTGTCTGTTGCACCTACTCTGCTGTGCCGTCGAGCATGAAATCAGTTGCGGACAGTACACAAGTGAAGGGCCCGTGTTCCACAAAACCTTGATTTACCAACCAGGCTGAATTTGGCCTTCAGGCGGCAGTTTGCAACCCTGCACACCAGTCTCTGGGGTTATCAATTTTAGTTTTCAAAACGTTTTCATCTTCACCATTTGGCAAAACTACAGCAAGAATCATCAGCGCTAAGTTAGTGGGTGAAAGTTTGATGAGAAACAGGATACTGATGTAGTCTCAGAGTATCTTGCCACAAGATACGTACTGTTAACAAAGGAGAGGACAGTCAGTCCACAGTGGAGGGACCCAGAAAGGCTACATCCCAACCCAGTTTCCTGTCGGCCCGTGCTTCCCCCTCTCCGCTTCCCGTTTGCTGTGGTGGGGTGCCGTGCCCTGAGGAAACGCTCTCCGTTCTGCCGGGGCCCCAGCGCCTCATGCCTCTTGCGCCCCTGCTCCTGCGTGTGCAGCCTCTGCACCCCGCCTGGGCCATGTGGGTCCCGCACCCCGCCTGCTGCAGGAATGGACGTGGGGGAAGGTGGGATTTCTCAAGGGTTAACATACTGACACTGTGTTAGTTCTGCATGTCGTGAATGTCCACAGATTCTGCTCAGTATAAATAAGTTAGCCCTGTTGGGGTCTGGCCATCTTAGTATTATATGTATTGAAATTACGGTATCAGGCACGAAATAAAAGCATTTGCTAATCATAGTCCTTTGTCAGGAAGCCTCTTTGTCTGCAAAGCGAGAGGACTTATGCTGGGATATCTTAAATACAAAGGATCCAGGAGCAGGGCTCGTTGAGTTGAATCAATTCAAGAAGAGTAACGGGTGCAAACCCTTCCTTATGCAGTTGGCAAAGGAAACAAGTGTGAGTTACACACAGAGAAACGTACCTACCACTAGTGTGCAGTCAAAGAGACATACTTTTATTTGAAGTATACTCCACATGTAAAATCTTGTCAGATTTAAAATCAGACCAAAGATCTGACTGGCCTTTGCAAAGATGATTTTTATACGTGACTTGACAGTTGTCTATTATTTTTATTAACATCTCCTTATAAGTCTAATGGTTATAACTGCTGCAGAAAGAAAATGTTCACACGGGAAGGTCACTCTGTGCAAAATGTTTTTCCAGTGTTTGTAGTGTAAAGAAATGTGCCTTTAAAAAACTGCATGCAGAAGTGTTGGTCTTACACACTGCGTGTATTTTGTACATGGAATAATATGGCATCCAGCTTCAGCACAGGGCGTCTTTTGTGGTCTCCTGCGGTTTCAAGGAGTAACACGTGGATTTTCTATGAGCTTCCGCTAGGCAAGCCCTGGGCTGCAGACGCCACTGGGACTGAAAGCCATGCTCACTGAGCACAGCAGAGTAGGGCTCAGCACGAGGTGGGGTGGAGCGGGTGGGTGGTAGGATGCCGAGAGGAGCGAGGGGCTGCTGTGGAGTAACATAGTAAGGCATGGTCAGGAGCGGCTCCGCGATGCATGTCCCACTGCTGGGAGGTTGGGAAAGGGAAGGGCTGGTCTGGGGCCACAGTGGGCTAAGAGGCCAGCTGTAGACAGTGATGGGCCCTTCAGCGGAGCAAGAGAAGCCAGCTGCTCAGGCGGGGACTCGGACTCACACACGTATCATTTCAGGTGCACGTAAAATGCCGCTTTGTCCCTGAAGATGACACACAGGATGAGTGCGTCCTCTGAGAAATGTGTAGAAATTGGGATTTGCTTTCGGAAGGTGGGATTTTAGAGTCTTCCTGAACTGGCTCAGCCTCAGCCCGGACTGCTGACCTTAGTTAAGCCTCTCACTTCACTTCCCAGCCTCTCAGGGGATACAGTGAACTCCAGGAACTGCACCAAAGGCAAATGTGTGTTTGCTGATTGACATACAGTCATGTGACTGAGTCACAGTGAAATGGGTGTAAGACACACATTCATTTTTATGTGTCTGCTTCAGAAAAGTGTCCACGGACTTGAGATGAGACACCTGTGATCTGTCACCGACTTAATGCTGCCTGCGGAGAAAGCGAGCAGTTCACCGTGATGAATAATAACAACTTCCGTTTACAAAAACTGGGAGCTTATCGTGTGCCAGGCACTGTGCAACAAGCTTTACCGGTACCTTTTGAAGGAAACCCTGTGGGGTAGATGGTACGATAGTGACATCATCCAGTGAGGAGTGAGGCTCAGAGGTTAAACACCCAGAGGTGCACGAAGCCGGGACCTGCCTGTGTCTGAAGCCGGCGGCCTCACCTGTGCCACATCCGCGGACTGTGTTCTGCCGTGTGCCCCGCTGCTCCGGGAGGTATAAGCACCATCGGGGACATCTAACACTTGAGAAAATGCCGTCAAGTAGACAGCATCACGTAAATAAGTACGTGCAGTGAAGCCAGTCCTGCCCGACAGGGATACAGCTGTTCAAAGGGGTTATGCCTTCAACCAGTGAAACTGGCATGTACCCATGTGAACACTAAGACTAACCCAGTCACTCTGAAGAAGCCAAGGAGCAGGGCCTGCTCTCCCACGAGGAAGGCTCGGCGTAAAGCCGGGAAGTATGAGGGTGCCCCTTGGTGCAAGGAAAGAAGGGACAGCCGGAGCAGAAGGCAGAGCCTTCCCAGACTCTGTCAGAAACAGATGCACACAGACACGTGTTGATGGTAAAGGTGGCATCAGGGCAGAGGAGGAGAGGGGACTTTAATGGCTGACGCTGGGACAACTAGGTGGCAGTCTGGAGGAAAGAAAAGGAACCCACCCACACCGTGCCCAGAAACACATTCCCGCTAGACTGTAGACCTAAGTGTGAAGAGCAAAATAAGAAAGCCTCTGGGAGACAGTATGGGCATCCTACAGCTCGAGAGCAAAAAGCAGACAAACAACCCCACATTACTTGCTTTAAAAAATGGGTGGAAGCCTTGATAGACATTTCTCCGAAGAAGAGATACAGATGGCCAACAGGTATGTGAAAACGTGCTCAACCCGACTCATCAGGGAAATGCAAATGAGAACAACAATGAGATGTCATCTCACACCTGTTAGGGTGGCTACCATCAAAAAACCCCCAAAGACAACTAGTGTTGGTGAGGGTGTGGAGAAACCGGAACCCTCGTGCACTGTTGGTGGCAATGTAATATGGTGCAGCCGCTATGGAGAACAGCATGGCGGTTCCTCAAAAAATTAAAAATAGAACTACCATGTGATCCAGCAATCCCATTTCCGGGTATATAGCCTAAGGAATTGAAATCAGGATCTCAGAGAGGTTTCTGCATCCCCACGTTCACTGCAGCTCTATCCACAATAGCCAAGCTACGGAAACAATCTAAATATCCCCCAACAGATGAATGGTGAAGAATACGTGGTGTATACGTACAATGAAATGGTATTCAGTCTAAGACAGGAAGGAAATCCTGCCGCATAGGACTGAACCTTGAGGACATTATGCTCAGTGAAATAAGCCAGTCGCAGAAGGACAAATACTGGATGATTCCACTTACATGAGGCACCTAAGATAGTGAAGCTCACAGAAGTAGAGAGTAGAATGGGGGCTGCCAGGGGCTGGGGGAGGGGGGAATGGGGAGTTGCTGTTCAGTGGGTGTAAAGTTCCAGTTATCAATACACCAGATGAATGAGTTCCAGAGCTCAGCTGTACAGCATGGTGCCCGTAGCTAACAAACAATACTGTATTACGTACTTAAAAATGTATTAAGAAGGTAGATCTTAGATTAAGCGTTCTTACCACTATTAAAAAAAGACAGTCTGGGCAGTATGTCCATGTGCCGGCATCCCTGGTGGGCACTCAACTCGGGCACCATTTTTAACTCTTTTAGAAACATGACCCTCATTGTCTCAGAAACATACTCCCTCTTTTTTTTAATTTTATTTTTAACAATCCTTACTCGTGTTTGTGTTCTTTATTTTTAATTAATTAATTTTTTGGTCGCTGCGCGGCATGCGGGATCCTAGTTCCCCGTTCCCCGACCAGGGACGGAACCCGCACCCTCTGCAGTGGAAGCGCGGTGTCTTAACCACTGGACCACCAGGGAGGTCTTAACATACTCCCTCGTCTGATAACTCGTGCTGAGTATTCTTCCCTGTGCTGTGCCAACACCGGCCTCTAAGTGCCCCACAGAGATGCACAGAGGAAGTCTGATCCCACCTGGTCCTACCTCTGTTGTTTTTACTGGGAAGCTGAAGCAGGTCTCAAAGCATCAGCTGAGGAAGCCTGAGGAGTAATCTGAGTTACTAAGGGGATTTCAGTCAGTCATGGGTGATTACCCCTACGAGAAAAAAGAGAAGTCTATTTATGTAATGTATGCATAAATAAAGCAGAGTGTCTGGACTCGACCATTTTAGCTGCAGTGATATTTTGATTACATACATTATTAGGGAAATTTAGACTTGGTGGAAATCGTAAACCCAAAATAAGACTGATGGTAGCTAAATCATCACCTGAGAACATTGGACTTGGAAGTAATAATGAGCATGTAAGAAAATGCTTAGTGATGAAAAACTGTTAATTTGATAGGCACCCCCCAAAATCAGTGCATTAAATCTGTGCTGTGAAACATACATGGAAAGGGATTGGTCCTGATGAAAATGAAAATATGCACACAGTTTACTTGTGTGCTCTAGAAAGCTGGTCAAAGGATTATGTTGACTTATTGGCATTTAATTTTGCTAAATTCTAAGGAAAATGTTTTTATTGATAAACAGAGTCTAAACAGCCTCAGGGTCCAAATGATGGCGTTAAAACCTTCTGTATTGATTTCAAATGTCGAGTACTTCTTCCCTGAAGTGCGCTTTAAGCTATGCAGAAGTTATTTTTATTTAGCAGACCTGATTTTCACGTTGAGGAGGGAGCTCGTTTATCCAAATGCTCACCATCAATGAAAGGTTCTGAACAAGAGTGTGAAAAGGGAAAGTGGAGGCCAGGGAGAAGGTGAGGCAGAGGGAGTCAGAGGGGAGAAACGGAGATGGGGGGGCGGGGCGGTGGGATGGGGGCTCAGAGAGCAGGGAGGGCGGGGGGAAGTGGTATGAGGGGCAGGCTGCACCCCTGAGTCCAGGGGTTCTTCTCCTTTTCCCTCAGTGGAGTCAAATATACTATCATTGTTACAGTGTCTCTCACAGGCCTTTCATTTTGATGTTTGTCAGTGATCTCGGCAGTTCCCGTTTTCAGTCCGTGCCGGTGCCTGGGTAGCATACGCATCGCCAGCTGGTACCCGCTAGGCAGGAGGTGTTTCCAGGTGCCGTCAGTACTGCTGTGTGTTGTTAGGGGCGATGCGTGTGGCTGAGTCCTGGACAACAGGCTGTGATGGTGTCGCCTGGCAGCTCAGGTGGGCACAGTTTATCGAAATAACATCGAAAGAGTTTGTACATTATACAGCTCGTTGTTATTAATTTTTCTAAATTAATATGTTACAGGACCCAGTTTAGTTGATTTCACACATGACAACCCATAATGTTTTCCCTTTGTAAATGACCCTAGGTGTGTATACTTCCTGCTGTCCTGTATAAATAGAGTGAAACATGTTTTTGTGCAAAAGTCTAACAGCAAGCACTTGTCTTCTCAGTGGGGCTGGAAGGGATATTTATGGGTCATGGTTTAGGAGACCTCGTGCGTCGCGGCCTGGCCTGGAGGGTACCGGCCCACGCAGGACGATCTGAGCTCATACCTGGCTCTGACACGCATTGGCTCTGTGACCTGGGGCAGGTTTCTTAAACTCGCTTAGTTGTCGAAGTCTGTCCCTACCCCTGAAAGGAGCAGTGGATTCCAGAGTTGATCACTGTGGGCCACAGGGCCTCTCGGTGCAGTGCGAGGGCTGGCGTGAGCCGGGAGGTTAATTCTTACCCTGCCTATCTAGGAGGGGTGAAAGCAGACCAGCGCCCCGCTCCGTGGAAGCGGCTGTTGCCTTAGATTTAACTTAATAACTGCCGTGCTCTGATCCAAGTCAGGGAAGACTGGAGGCAGTGGCTGAACTGAGCCCGGGAAGGTGATGAAGGACAACAGAAAACGTGCGTGTGTTGCGGTCGTGGATGGGGTGTGTAGGGAGTGGGGGGGTGCGGAGCGGGGTCAGGGACGGGGTGGGTGGAGGATGGGCTGGGGGGCAAGGTGTCTGAGTTCCCCAGGAGCTGAGGTTCTCCTCTGAGTAGCACAACCCCTACACTAGGTTGGTTTTGTTAGGCTTACAGGCTTAAATCTCTAAACATTTTTTGAAAGGAGGGGTGTCTGGAAGGAGAAGGTGTGTCCCTCACCCTTGCAGCTCTCCTCTGCTCACCTCCTCGCGTCTGCCCACTGGCAGCTCTCAGGTGTGTCCTGATATGCTGATGCTTCACCTGCAGATATTGATAAAGTGCATTTTGGGATCCAGTAGGTTCGAGTGGGCCCGGAGCTAACACATCTCTCACCAGCTCCCAGGGGATCACACTTGGAGTAGTGAGGCCCTAATTAGAGGGAGTGGCTCTGTTTACAAAAGGGTAGCTTACTGTGCCCTGAACTTAGGATCCTGGGTCTTGTCCCCTCTGTGCTTCCAGCCTCAGGCACAGACTGGACGTGGCTTTGGGGCCAGACTCCACCTCCCGTCCTCCCCCTTTCCACTGTTTCTGCACAGACGTGGAGCTGCTAGGTGGGCACAGGGAACGTTTTGGAACAGTCTGTGCCCCGGAACTTGGCAAAGGGGACTGTGGGGATGGAGGAGGCAGATCCCTCACCCATGCCTTGTGTCTAAGCCACACCCTCCAAGTTGGCACTAGCACTTCCTTTTTACGCTGTGCGCTGTGCAGTACTTTCTGACAGTTTAGCTTCCTAATGAAATTTGGGAGCAGAAGTGCTTGTCCTGTTTCCCAGATTTCTCCAGGAATGTTGGGGAAGGAGATTTTGCCCCCGTGCATAATTCTTCAACTATTTCTCTTGATGGGGGGGGGGAATTAATGTAATTAAATGATTAAAGCAGTAGATAGGCTAATGAAGAACACAATGTCTTAATAAATATTCATCAAACTCAGATTCCTTAATAATTATGCTAATGATTTTCAATAACCTTCAGGTTAGGGATTCTGTCTTACATACTGAATATCCGCAGTGCCTGATTTTGTGTCTTTAGTAGCTGTTCAATAACTATTTTGTGACTTCAGTTACTTGTGTCGGCAGCAAAATTGATCTGATGTTACCCTCAGGCCATGTGATCCTTGGGCTGAGACGTAATGCTGAAACCTCAGGTTTTCTGCCTTTGCTGGGACTGGGGTCCCCGGGGAACTGCAGTCTTAGATGAGACCGTCTGCTCTGATGCTGGTCGTCAGAAAATCTCCATCCTGGAGTCTGTGGTGGGTGGTCTTATGTGTCACGGCGGCCGGGCTAGGGTACTTGTGGTTTAATCCGACACTAACCCGGCTGCTGCTGGGAAGGTATTTTGTAGATGGTGGTTAACACCTAGGGTCCGCTGACGCTAAGTGAAGCAGATGACCCTTTGTTGTCTTACGGTCGCTTCAGAGTAACCTGAGGTTGCCTGCAGAGAAGGTGGCTTTCGGTCCCAAGACTGCAGCACAGCTGCTGCCCGAGGGTCCAGTCTGCAGGTCTGCCCGATGGATTTTGGACTTACTAGTCCCCACAAACAACTGAGCCAGTTCCTTCAAATCACTCGTACACATGCTGTCTCCCGTCGGTGCTGATTCCCTGGGGACCCTGGTGGCACAGTGTCCCCACTTCCCGTCCCCAGTGCTTGTCGCCCCGATTGCAGTCTCCACTCAGACGCGTCCCTCCTGAGGGCTTGTCCGAGCCCCAGAACTGCCCTTCTCGGCCAGAGTCACCCAGGAGGGTCTCGGGGTTGTTAGGTTAGGTTCGAGCCGGGGTTCGCACCGTCTAGCTCACGGCTGAGTCAGGGGAGACTCGTTAAAATGCCCTCGCTGGGCTCCACCGCAGAACTGCCAATTCAGAACGCCTGCAGCGGGGCCCCGGAGCCTGCACTGCCGGCAGGTTCTTGGATGCAGGCAAGCCTGCTGCTCCTGGGACCCCACTTCGAGAACCGGTCTCCAGGCAGCCCCTCATGGCCGATGTCGTCACCAGAGCGTCAGGAACCAGAGCAGAGGAGAGGTTACGCGGAGCTCCCGACTCCGGGAGAGTGTGGAGTGAGCCAGGTCGGGGGTCACGGTCAAGAAGATTGGGGGTTGAGGGAGCAGTGGGGAGTCGCAGCGAGAAACGGTCCTAAGAAGGGCTCAGAAAGAGAAGCAGAGGCTGGGTAAGATGACTTGCACCCTGGCTGGTTTTCTGGGACAGTGTCCCAGAAGCTTCACGCTGGTCTAGCTCATAAAAGACTCACTCGCTAAGTGCTCGTTGAATAAACATAATGTCCCTCTTGAAAGCCACGAATGGATATCCGATCCTGTGTAATGGTGCTTGGTCAGGGCAGGAAGACTCTTCCTTCTCTATTTGCCCTGAGTCCACCAGGGCACAACTGACATTTGTAGGTTTCCACCTGAGAAACTGCCACTAGCAGAAGGAATCTAAGAGGAATGCCTGTGTGCGTTTATTCATTCATTCGTTAATCCATTCATGAAACCCTCACTAAGCTCCTAGCATGTGGGGGTGTTAGTCTGTGTACCTGGAGATACCTCAGACCCTCCCTGCTTTCAGGATGCACACAGCCTAGCCAGGGCCTCTCTTGGGAACTGTGACCTCCAGGGAGGGAGTGTCCACGCTGTGGCCGAGGCAAGGCGTCTCCTGCTGCCAGGAGGGCCCGGCCTGACTAGGGAAGATGCGGCCGGTCGGGTAGAGGAGCCAGAAGGGAACGTTCCGGGAGCTCGATACCAGGAGCTCAGTGCTGTTTCCTCGGTGGTCCCGTGATGGGCAGAGCACGCCGCTCTTTGAGCAGGCAATCGTGCATTTTCTACACGGCGAGAATCCGCGTGTCCTGGGTCCCGCGGAGTGGAGTTCTCCAAAGAAATCAATGAGCGATGAAAGTAAAAACGTCCGGTGTGGCCCAAGCATGGTGCGACAGGACAGAGGTCCTCCCTGTATAAAATTTGCCGGGGGGAAGCGGGGGTAGAGGTAGGTGTGGATTTGGCCGCTGGTAGTGACAAACACCGGATGCAGCTCTCAGTGTGCCAGCATATCTTGTGCCCGCAAACTCCCTCTCCCCCTCCTTCCGCTAGAAACATTAACAAAGATAATTTTCTGGGAAAGTATTTCCTGAGAGTTCTGAATTGTAAATCAAGGCCACCAGGAAGATAATTGTGTTCTTCCCGTCCCACTGGTGCAGCGTGCAGTCTGACATCGCGCAGTAATGAGAGGAGAAATCCCAGTGGAGCTAATAATGTGCCTCCTTAGAAAGTCCAGTGGAGGACAGGGTCCAGTGCCGAGAAATACAGAAGAAACCACAGCTGTGATAGAGTGAGGAGAGCTGCTTCTATTCAGGCTCCTTCCCACGTCATCGAATCCAACACAACCAGTGTTTACTGAGTACGGAGTGGGTACAAATTATTACCTGCCTCTTTACAGCATTTACTCTGCCGCAGCCTGTAATAAAATTGGTCTACGGCTCAACAGTAAATTCCCTGTTTTCACCCTCCAACGTCTATTTAACTTGAAGATAGGCCGAAATCATCAGAGCTCAAATGAAAGTTCCCGGACAGCTTTCAGTGAGCAAATCGAAACTCCCCCTGAATTAAAAACGGGCTCGTAACTCTGTTCTCCACCTGCTGAACTGGAATCTCAGAGACGTTGTTCCGTGTGAAAGGAAGCCAGTGATGGGATCCTGGGGTCGGGAATCTGGTATATGTAACAGCCAGCTGCAGATGGCGTGGATGCTGCCGCGTCATCCTCCCCCTTCTCCTCCGCAACCGAAGCATTGGAACTCGAAAGGAAGCCGTTGGCCGTGTGGATGAGGGAGCCAGGATGCAGCTGAGGACGTTCCATTTTAGGAAGCTGAGAGCATTGTGGCTGCACTGCGGCTGCAGTGTTCCCAGCTACCACCTGCGCACCGACGAGGGAGTGAAGGCTGTTGTGTCCTGGTTCTGACCCTGTGGCCCACCTGCAGAGTGACCTCAAGGGTGGCACTTACAGGTGGGTGCTGAGCAGGAGAGCGAGCTCACGGAGCCCACAGACAGGGCACGCTGAGCTGGTGAGGCCTCACCCTTCATCAAAGGAGAGGAGCTACTGGGATGCACTGATGTCGTCTGTCACCTAGTAGGGAGTCAACAAATGTGCGATCCAAGTGAGTTGGTAGAAGCAAATGCAACTGCGCGTCTTCTCCTGACTTGACTCAAACAATTAAATCTCTGGTACATCCGTTGGAAAAGCGGTGCTTTGATTATGGGACGAGGCAAGTTATTTTTAGAGGCAAATGAATACTGGAAATTGTGTCCAAATCTCTGCTCCCAGCACATTTTATGGTCGTGTGTGTCCAGAGAAGCTAATAGCTTTGTTTTGGGGGAACGTAGCTCTTGTGAAATTCCTCAGCCGGAGCCAGTCTCTGGAAGAGGTACATGACTAGGATGCAATCCACTCCTCATGGTAATCTGGGAACCTTACAGCTCATAAATCACCACTCCAGACACCACAGCCGATGGCCATGGAGACAGTGAAACGGTGTCTTCAGGACCGCGAGTGAGGACACGGGGTCAATGAGCTTCCCTTTCTGCACAGGAGCTAATGCAGCCCTGGGACAATGCAGACACACAGGTGAATCTGTTTCCTTTGATAGTCATCCCTGTACCTGCATCCTTTTTATTTTAAAAGGTGTCATGGGACATCCATTTTCATGTACAGAAGTACATTTTAAACAAATCTGATTTGTGAAATGTTAGATTGTGAACTAGACACATTAGTGTGAGATTTTTTGACTGGTGAGGTGCTTTTTTGCATATGAAAGAATTCCCAGAGGCCTGACTTTTTTCCTCCTAAATTTGAAATAGACTTTTTAGATTCTTATTGATTATAAAAGTAATACATGCTTTTTGTAAGAATTTTTTTTTTCTATTACTTTTTTTTTGTTACAGAGTATTTTGTTGTTTTTTTTAAAAAATTTATTTTATTATTGGCTGCATTGGGTCTTCATTGCTGCGTGCGGGCTTTGTCTCTAGTTGTGGTGAGCGGGCGCTACTCTTTGTTGCAGTGTGCAGGCTTCTCTTGTTGTGGAGCACAGGTTCTAGGCATGTGGGCTTCAGTAGCAGTGGCTCGTGGGCTCAGTAGCTGTGGCTTGCGGGCTCTAGAGCACAGGCTCAGTAGTTGCGGCGCATGGGCTTGGTTGCTCCGTGGCATGTGGGATCTTTCCGGACCAGGGCTCGAACCCACGTCCCCTGCATTGGCAGGCAGATTCTTAACCACTGCGCCACCAGGGAAGCCCTGTAAGAAATTTTAAAAGTACAAAACAAAGTACATACAGGAAAATAAACATCAGCCTCAAAGGAGTAGATATAAAAAATAAGAGTGATGAAAAGAGGACAAAAGTACCAATATGACAGAAACTTAAAAATATGATAACATTACGAACTAGTGTATTTCAATGGAAAACAAAGAAAATTAATAATTTTTTAGAAAGATACAGCAAAAATTGATTCCATAAGAAATGGAACATGTGAGTCGAATATAATCATTAAAAAATTCAATTAATAACCAAACCCCCATATGTAAAAAAACCCCACCAAGTTCAAAGTATCTAAAGTTGAGTTTTCACTTTATATACAAGGACCAGATAATACCAATATTGGTCAACTGTTCTGGAGATGTGAAAACAGAGACTGCTGTCCAGTTCATCCTTAAAACAATTAAAAATTGTAAATTGTAGCACATATATAAAAATTCATGTGGGAAAAATACCCGGATTGATGGATCACTATAATTCAAAACCATGACTGACCCTCACCCAGTATTACCACAACTCTCCTCAGGTGTCTTTCCCATCAAAACGCCTTCTCTTTTCCCTAAGGTAACCGCTGTCCTGACTTCTAGGTTGTCACATCCTTAGTTTTCCTCATATTTTACTAATCGAAGTATGCATTCCTAAATGCTTTAGTTTTGTCCATTGGTGAACTTTGTGTAAGGGTTTTGGATGGAGGTCCAAGGTAGTGCAGTAGGACTGGAAAAAGAGGGGAAAAAATGAATAAGGATTAGAAAGAAGTAATCAAACTGTTATTTATAAATGATATGATTTTCTACATCAAAACCCTAAACTAGCCCACGGGGAAATTATTAAAATTAGAGATTTCATCAAGACTTCTGGATAAAATATCTACCTGTAAAAATCAATTTAATTCCTTTTAAAAATCAACTATCAGAAAGTTTAATTATATAATATATTATTGTAATTGCCAAGAAATTCACTCAAAACAAAACAAACTCTCTGGTACTTGGGAAAAAACCCAACAAAGGATATACAAGACCTTTATGAAAAAACTTACAACTCTGTCAAAAGACATCAACAGAAACGTTAAGTAAATATAGAGTTACCATTTTTATAGATGGAAAGACCGACTCTTAACAGTGTCAGTTTTCCCAATAAATTAATCTGCAAATTCAATACCATTGCAATCTAAGTGCAAAAAATGTTTTACACTTGACAAGCTAATTATTATAAAAAGCCATATGGAAAACTACAAGACTAAGAATGGAGAAGACAGTTCTCAGGAAGAAGGTAGCTGGAGGTGCTTTCAAGACTTATCTTGTAGCTACAGTGATCAAAACAGTGTGGAAATTAGCTGAAGGGTAAAACACTGATTTATAAACACACAAAACTGAGAACGCAGAAGAAAAATAGTGTATGGTGGAAGCAATTTATGGCAAGGTAGCCTTACAAACCAGAAGGAGATGATGGACTATTCAGTAAGTGGTGCTGGGGCAATTGGAAGCCCATATGCAGAAAACTAAAATTAAAATTAGACACTCTACACAAACTACATCCTAGGTAGACCAAAGACATAAGCAGAATTTCAAATTTGAAAAGAAAACATCAGAGAATATCTAACCTCACTGTAGGGATGGTTTTTAAATAAAAAAGGCATAAAAAATACAAGCCATAGAAGAAAATGAGGATTAAATCGACTGTATGTAAACAAAACTTCCAGTCATAAACAAATGAAAGGACTGAGAGAGATTTGTAAAACATGTAACTGATAAATATATTAAAGTATTTATTGAGTATAAATATATTTAAGTATATTTAAGTGAATATACTTAAATATATTTAAGTATATTTAATATATTAAAACTCCTTCAAAGCAGTAAGCTGAAGCCCAGAGACTTGATAGGAAATTGACAAAGGACATAGACAGACAAGTCACAGGGGAGGGACTGTGGATCCACACTGAACACACGAACAGTGATCCGCAGCATCAGAGAAGTGCAGGTTAAACCCGAGTGAGAACCGGTCCACACTCCTCAGTTGGCAGAAATGAAAAGATCTGACAATTCCAGGTATTGGTGAGAAAGTGGAGACTAGAAACTCATGTGCTCTGCTGGTGGGCTTGGTGCTACCACTTTGGAAAATAATTCTGCGTCTCTAATAAGCTTAAATTTCGCATACTCTACAGTCTAGCAGTTCTGTTTCTCAGTATATATCGGTGGGAGATTTGTGCACATGTGCACAAGGAGAGATGTTTAATATTTATGACGCTGTTGTTTGTGATGGCAAGAAATTGGAGAAATCCTGTATGTTCATCAGCCGGAAACTGAACAAAATATTGTGGTATATGCATAAAATTTAACACAATACAGCAGTTAAAATGAATGAACTGGAGCTACATGCATGAACATGAACATATCTCAAAGACATAGCATGACAGTGTGATACAATTTATATAAAATTTAAAAACCTTCAAAACCAGCTTGCATATACTTTATGGAAACATGCATTCATAGAAAATTCATTGAAGGCATTAAAAACATGCATGAGAATGATAAACTTCAAATAAGTGCTTAAATTTGGGTAGAGAGAGATGAAAGAGGGTTGAGGGACTGAGAATACTTAACAAAATAAAGTGATATTTATCACGGCAAAATATTAAGAAGTAACCAAGTGACTATGCTTGAAATATTTCATATGACAGTTAAAACTGTCATCAATATGTATCATCATACCTCCATCCATATCTATCCATCTGTCTATCGTCCATCATCTATCTATATTAGATTTTAAGATCTCTAGTGTTTCTTAGTAAGGACATACCATATTTCACAGACTTATATTAATTAAACAGTGATTTCCTGATTGTATTTTAATGTATATAAAGTTTGGGTTTACTTAAATTTTAGAAACCTTTGCAATATATAAATGTACATATACCTGTAATCTCGTTTACTGCATCAGTGGGCAGTTCTCAAGAACACTGTGAAAGAACAAAAGTGCATGGAAGTCTCTTCCTCTGACCTTCATACAATCCCCTCCTCCCCCAGCCCGCCCATGCCAATCCCTCACTCCTGAAGGTCTGAACAGAGGATATTGTGAACATAAATGAAACCTCAAATAGAACAAATGGATTGAGGAAGTGTCTGTGGTCTGAGTTTCAAGATATAAATTTTTCAGGCCAACAGGACAACAATGAGATTGCTTTGATGTCTTTTCATTTGAACATGAGATTACCACACCTTAGACTACACTAGGTCCCTTATTCTTTGATTTGAAGAAATGACTCTGTGTAGCTTTAGAATGGATGCAAAACAGGCATAATCTCTGCTGTGAGAAAGTGACCAGTGGTGCATGGCTGGGTCCTTAGATCTCCTACTCGGAGCTCTGCTGTCACTTCCAGATGTATCTGGGAAGAACTACAAAATCTCATAAGGCAAGTATTGCCCTGAGTCACCCCGGGGCCCATCATTACTATGTACCAATTTGCAGTGTTGTTTCAGGTGGTGAACAAATCAGTGGGCTTGTTGTGAGCGCCACCCCGGGGCACACCTACCGCTGCTCTCTTGTTAGAGATGCACTTCAAGGTCAGTCACATCAACTTGGGGATCTCGAAACGAGGTCTGAAAATAGGACTATGCTACCTTGCAGTAGAAAGATGGAACTTTGGTTAAAAATATTGGAAAACATCTGACCTAATATCTGCTCCTAGCTTTCTAAAGCTCCCAAGGTTCCCTCTGTATTCACCAGCAGTTCCTCCTGCAAGTGCAGCATAAGCTGATACTAGAAGTGGGGCGTTGCCCCCCACCCCGCAGGTAGAGTCATTCACCACGTCTGTTTCTGGGTGCAGCTGTTGGATGAAGGAGGGTGCTGAAGGAGAAGGCAGGTGACATACTGAGCAGCTTCTTTCCCCTGGAGCACGGGGAAAGCACAGTGCCTGGCGCACAGTAAATGCCTGATAAAATGTAATTTACGTAATGAACAAAGGAATGAAAATCCATTATTAGTTTGCGGCCGTAGCCGGACTCAGTTTACCGGCTAGCATGTGTGTGGCTGTTACGTCTGAACATACAGCGGCCTGTTTTACCAGCTTGGCAAGTTTCTTTAACACTCTTGTGCTTGAGGTACGTCAAGGAGATGATTGCTCTTTAACACTGGAAAAGCAAACAGATGTCTTGGGTAGTGAAGGACAGTCCCGAGGCTTTGTGTTCCTAGCTTGATTATCCTATGTCTCCATTTTATTCTTTGGCTTGGCCTGTTGGTTCTGACCGTTGTTTGCTCAGTGCTCAGAAGGCCCTAAAGCCCCTGGAAAGAATAAATGCAAGGATGCCTCCAGCGGGCAGGTGCTTTGGAGAAGATAAAAGCATTTTATAAATGAAAGCTGGTGGCTTTATAATTTTGCTCGCATGTTTTATCAGGAAAGACAGGAAATGGAGAATCTCCATCATTTGCTTTTTGTTGCCAAGGCCTGCAAGGTGGTCAGTGTGACGAAGAGAAGGGCAGTAGGGGCGTCTGCTGGGCCGGGCGCAGAGAGTGGTCAGCTGAGCTGGGCCTAAGGAGGGCGCGAGAGGGGAAGATTCCCACCAAAGCTACAAATCGAGGAGCTTTAGACCCTGAAGGAAAGCGTTGTTAGCCCCGCCTTTGCGCTTTGGCTGTGGGTATATTAAGGTCACTTTAACAATCTGCGTTTCTTAGAGAAACTGTACTTTATAAACTGTGAAGTTTGGAGAATAAAGCGGAAGGCATAGCACTTGGGAGCCTCAGCAAATCAGATTCAAATCATAACCTTGTCACCAGGATGGGCTCCGGGTGCCACCACGCTTCCGCCATGTGTACCTAGTGAATGGAGACTCACCATCACAGTGACCTCCTAGGTACCGACCTGGCCCCACCTGCTGCTTTCCTCTTGCAGAGGGAACTTAGAAAACCTGAATGGGTGTGGGGCTGCTCAGGGGGAACTAAGACTTCCCGTGACCTGCCACCTCTCCACTGTTGGACCAAGGGCTTCACACACTCAGATGAGCATGTGTATACGCTTCTGTGAAGGAGGAGGGCATGAGTGTACTTTTAAACTTTTACTTTGGCTTTTTCAGTTACGTTAGAATGGCAGCCAACGGCACTGTGTTTTTATTATACATAATAGTAACGACACAAGCTGCTATGTGCAGTGCCGGAAGCTCTGGATGTCCCGGCGTTGTCTGTACTGTGTGACGTGGATGTGACAGCTAGTCTGCTTGGGCCTGGGGGTACTCCTCCAGCCCCCCGGTCTCAAGGGACCACGAGGGTGACTCTGCACTGATGTGACTGACTCACACAGTTGCCTAGCTTAGCTGTGCTCTGTAATCAGTACCCTGAGAATTTTAGGAGGCATATTTTCATGAGGCTACGTTTCTTAAAATATGTGTTAGGACTGCTATTTATATGGGGTGTTTAGAGTGGTCTGCCTGTCATATTTGGTACAATACTTCTTGTTTCTTCTTAGGAGACAAGATAAGAAAGTGAAAGTATGGAGACCTCTACTGTGCTAATGAAGGAGAAGAAAAAATTATGACAAGTGGTCAGGAGAACTGTGTGTGTGTGTTTAATAGAAAAATGCATTGTCACCTTTAGGGAAGAGAAGAGAATGTATAAACGTTTTGAGAAACAAAGAGAGTATGATACAATTGAAAAGGTTGCCTAGTCTCCTCACCAAATATTTTCTTCTTAAGTTTATAGAAAAGTTTTTTAAATTAATTTTTTTAGATAATTTTATTTTGATGTAGTGATCTGAATAGAACAGAAGGAAGAAAAAATTATGGTAGAGATCAGATAATTTTTAAAACAGGAGTGTCTGTCACTTTCGGGAGAAATCAACAGTTGTCTTTCAAGTTTGGCTTTCATTTGTTTGTCAGTGACCTTTGGCTGGAGGCAGCTAGTACAATGGCTAAGAGCATTGACTTTGGCGTCTGATCGCCTTAGCTTCCGTTCTGCGCTCTGCCACCCATTAATTGAGTAACCTTGTGTATGTGATTTAATTCTCTGAGTCTCACTTTTGTCCTTGGTAAAGTGTCATCTGGATAATACAGGATTGCGGTATTAAATGAGATGGGGCACCTGGCCCACAGTAAATGCTCAACTAACACAGTTATCATTTCTCTGTGTTTGTACTGAGAAGTGCATTCTAAAGCACCCACTTTCTTCGGGGCATAGACTCTCTCACCACATGGGCAAGACGCAATCCAACACCTCCTCACAGTCTGCACTCTGCAACATCTGATGCAGAAGAAACCCACAATCGGAAGTAATCCAATATTTGGGTAGTTAATTGAAAAAAATCGGTTAATCGGGGGAATCTTAAGGAAATGACGCTGGATACTCTAAATACTTTATTTTGATTTAGAGCGTGAGTGCAGACTTTCATTTGCAGTCCTGAGGCAGCACCAGTGTATTCTCTGAGTACAGGTTCCAATTCTGTGTCCTCCTTCGTGCATAAACCACAGCATAGTTCATCAACTATGCTTTTTTAGTTTTGATCTCTTTAAAGTGGACTGAGATCTTAAAGACACTTCAAAGGAATCTAAGTTCAGCATCCCTCAACAAGCAATAATTTTTGTTTTTATTTGCAGAGAGTTAGGCTAACCTCATTCCTCACGTGATAACGGATTTGTATTGGTCAATGCAAGTTCCTGTCTGTGTTTTACTCTAAGGTGTAACTCTGTCACCCATGTTACATCGTGTCGTATTATGAAACCATTACTTTTCATCACCGATTGTCACCCCTCCATAGATTCTTGTCTTTGTTGATTATCCTTAAATACACATTCATCCTTGTCAAATAGATGGTGATTTTTAGTTCACCTAAATGGTGTAGATGCAGAAATCTCATTCTTACTATTTTTCTCCTCACTTTTTTCTTTTTCTTGGTCATCTGTTCATGCTACTGAATGTAAACCTAGTTTGCGGCTTTTAACTAGAGTGTCATGATCCGTGCGTGGTATGTATTTTCCCACGTATTTCTTATTCATTCCTTATTTATAGACAGCACGTCAATTATCTCGTTATAAAACAAAATACCCCCAAAGTTTGTGCCTCAACTATTTTACTTGCTCATGATTCTGTGGGACGGCAGGAGGCGAGCTCAGTAGTCCTCCTGGTCTTGCCTAAGGTTCCCTGTGGGGCTGTGGTCACCTGGTTGCTCCCCTGGGGCCCAGTGACCTAAGGCAGCCTCCCTGCCATGCTGCCTATCTCCTGGGCTACATGTCCCAGCACCTGGCAGGACGTGCAAACCCTGATGCTACTTTTAGAGTCTTGGGTTTGTTGTTGCCAGGAAGTATTAGCATGATAATTGTGGAGTGGAATCACCAGAGTCAAAAACTTAGAATTTTCTGTAAAAGAGAACTTCAAAATTACATTTTTTTTGTTATTGAAAATAGCTCATAATTATACCCAGCACGTAATTTTCTGAATTGTCACCAAAATGATCACTCTTGGTAAGAAGAAATTATTCTTACTTTCAGAACTTCTGTGATGACTGTTTATTACCAGACTCCATAAGGGGTGATGAATGTATCTATATAAGACTTATTATAAATATAACATCAGCAGTTGAAGTAGAAAGGTACGAAAAAGTTGGGGCTGGCTTCATCTTTACTTGCTGGACCGTTTGTTTATTCCCCAAACTCATCCACTCAGCAGACATTTACTGAATACTCTTTTGTACCGGACTATAGGAAAAACATAGTTGAATAAAACAATTTGTTCTCCCAAGGATATAATAGTCCAGATGGAAGATGTGAGCTGTCCCTAAAAAATGCTAATACCAGGCAAAGCCAGAAGAATGCCATAAGGGATTTTTGGACCACGTGCTCCGAGACTCGGAGGGGCAAATGTTTTCTTCTGGCTATGAAGGAAGGGGCTAATATTTATGAAGAAGGTAATGTTAAACAAAGACCAGTCATCTGGATCTTAAAAGATGGACTCTGTACTGATCGGTAAAGGTGAAGGTCAGAGGAAGGGAAGAAGGGACTTCTGGGCGGGTCTGGAGTGACAAAGGCTGGGAGCTGAGGTGGCAGATGCTCACGAAGCAGAACGTGGGCAGCGTCTCCAAAGACGAGCAAAGTGGAACAGTGTAGATGGGTTTAGACCAGGCTGCAGAGGGATGCCCGTAAGTCACTTGGACTTGCCTTTGTAGGAAAAGGGAAACCAGCACAGCTTTTTTCTTTTTTTTTTTAAGAAGATGTTGGGGGTAGGAGTTCATTAATTAATTAATTTATTTCGGCTGTGCTGGGTCTTCGTTTCTATGCGAGGGCTTTCTCTAGTTGTGGAAAGCGGGGGCCACTCTTGATCGCGGTGCACGGGTCTCTCACTATCGCGGCCTCTCTTGTTGCGGAGCACAGGCTCCAGATGCACAGGCTCAGTAGTTGTGGCTCACAGGCCCAGTTGCTCCGCGGCATGTGGGATCCTCCCAGACCGGGGCTCAAACCCGTGTCCCCTGCATTGGCAGGCAGATTCTCAACCACTGCGCCACCAGGGAAGCCCCCAACACAGCTTTTTAAGCAAGAGAATGATGTGATCAAAATTCTGTTTTAGAAAAATTAATTTGAGTGAATTCAGAGTTTGCTTAAAGCTCCTTTCTGAGATGGGAGAAACGGAAACTGAGCTAAGAAGGTACTGGAAAAGCGCAAAAGAGGGTTCTCATAGTGGGGAAAGTGGTCTAACTGAACGTAGCCCCCGCACCCAGGATGACCTCACTGCTTCCTTTCTGGTTCTCATCATTAGTGGTGACCATCTTGTTTGTTGACATGTTTATTCGTTTAAAGTTCGCTCCCCTCTTCCCCCGCTCCCCTGACTAGAATAGAAGCCCAGGGACCTTGTCTACATTGTTTGTCCGCGGTGCCTAGAACAATGCCACACACACAAAAGGCAATCATTAATTATATTTTGAAAGGGTCAAGATTAATGGAATACAGAGGAAGGTTAGAAATGAGTGACTCTCAGTTTGATTTGATTTTCTCCAGGAAGAACGGGTTTTGGGACTGATATGGAGAAAGATATAATTCTTGTGTAGAGTTGTACCATTTTCAAAGTACTTACACGTATTTTATTTATACATACCTCCCAGTGGCCAAAAAGCCAATCTGAAAGGTAGTCATTTATTCATTTAACGTTTATTGAGCACTTGCTCTGTGCCAGTATTGTGCTGTGTGCTTACAATTGTGAGACAGTTCCTGCCCTTGAAGGTCTCACAGTCTGATGGAGAAAACCAAAATGCACAGGGAATTGTTACTTATCACATCAATTAGGGTTCTCCAGAGAAGCAGAACCAATACGATGTGCACGTGTATAAAAAGAGATTTATTGTAGCGAATTAACTCACATTATTATGGAGGCTGAGATGTCCTAAGACCTGCCGTCTGCAAGCTCAGTACCCAGAAAGAGCTGATGTTTCAGTTGGAGTCCAAAGGCAGGGGAAAAACCAAGGTTCCAGTTCAAAGGCAGTGTGTGGAGGGTCGGTCTTTTGTTCTGTACAGGCCTCCCGTAATTGGGTGAGGCCCACCCACACGGGGAGCACCAGCCAGTTTACTCAGTGTACTGTTTCCAGTGTTTGTCGTACCCAGAAACATCCTCACGACACACCCAGAATCATGCTTTACCAAGTGTCTCTGCACCTATGTTCCAGTCCAGTTAACACAGAAAATTAGCCGTCACAGTGTCCACTGCTATTATAAAGAAATAAACCAAGTTCCACTCAAAGTAATTCCATCTCGGGCAGTTAGGGTTTCGAAGGGAGGTAAGAAGAGGAACAACTGATCATCTCTATTTTTAAAGGAGAAAGTAGAAATTCAGGGAGATTAAGTAATTTCCCATCACACGCAGACAGGAAGTGATAAAGCTAGGAGTTGATAAAGCCAAATTTTATACTTTTGCATTATTCAGAATAAGCAACTCAGAGAAAGAATTATATTTTAAGATAGTGAAAGAGCATCCAATTAAAAAACTGATTTGTGATTCGGGCCATAGTTCAGTTATACCCGAAGCTGCCAGAGGGTCTTGGGAGGGCCATGTTAGAGCCACGGTGAGAGAGGCTTTCCCTTAGCCACCTGGTGCCCATCAGCACCATCCTGAGCTGGTGGTGAGACGGGCAGAAGTGGCCCAAGGCTTTGGTACTTGGGGTTTCACAGTCATCCTGGTTTTGAATGAGGTAGTGATGCAGCAGAGTCTCGTAGCCTCCAGTTATAGGAAGTGGGCCTCGGAGATGTTGGAAGGTGTCCCGAGCACTTGTGCCCCAAAGAAGCTTGTTTCTCTGGTGCTTGTGTTCGATGTTATATCTGTAGTCTGGTTTCCCTCGGCCTTTTTTGCTCTTGTCCCCTCGTGACATTGGCAAGCCAGTGGCTTCTGGGTGTGAGACGTGTCCCCCCATCTATATGGGCTTACGTAGTCGGTTCCCAGCACAATTGCGCCGAGGTGGATTTTTTAAAAAATTCTAATTCAAACTCTGAAGGTAAAAAAATAATGCTGTACGTCCACTTGGGTCAGTGTCTGCTCTGGCCCAATGCTGGGTGTCTCTGAGAGCCTCCCCCTAACGCAGGATGCGGGTGGGATTCTAAAGAAGGGGTGGGCTCAGCAGGAACTTCAGATGTCTTTCTACCAAAGTCCTACTTCCAACTTCCCTCCGTCTGGGACTCCAGTTTACTTATCTCGTCAGTGACTGACTGTGTCCAGGCCTTTATCACGTGCTCCCCCCAGGAACACAGCAACTATGACTCTTTTTCCCGGCCACTCCCAGTGTCCTTGAGAAACTACAACGACCTAAGGATGCTAAGTGCATCCTGCTTCAATACTGCTGAATTACAGAAGGAAAGAGTACATAACCTCCACTCCTCCTACATCTGCAGTCAGATCACTTTCAAGGCTGCTCTTGCCATGGGTTTTCAACTGCCATCTGAAAGGAGCATTAGTCATCTTAATAATGTGAATTAATCATAAGCCCAGCCTGGTGGACAATATTGCAATCAAAACAACGGAGTCTGAAATGTTCCAGCCAAAATGAGAACATATGAACATAGCTTAACTCAGAAATATTGCAGCTGCAGTCAACAAACTTCCAATCAAAAGAGACTTACAAGCCATAACTAAGATTTTTTTTGTCTGTTAAAAGTGCTTTTGTCACTAAAGGGATATCAGCAGTGTAATTTCAGATTCAAACAAGGAAGAGAATTACAGTAATTAAGGACATTCTGTGACCAGAACACTTCCAAGCAAATGATACAGTCGAAGTTGTATCTTTCTGAACCAATTGAATTCTGTCTTATATATCAATTTTTGAAGAATGTAATTGTTATTAATAAGACATTAACAGGATATCAATTCCTTTGATGATAACTTGGTCTCTCCATAAAAGTGAGTAATTAGAATAGTTAGAAACTGCATCAGAACCCACGATCTAGAGATGATACAGTGTTTTCTCCTATTTCTGACATATTTGTTGCTTTTGAAAATGTGCCGCCTACTTTTTTTCCAACTTGTTGTAAATTATATGGGAGTCAAAAACTGTCCCTTTGTTCTTTCTGAAGATTTTACAACAACTTGCTTTCTTTGGAATGTCTGTGCAACTTTAGAATTCTGTGTTCTCTTTACCCAATCATAGAGTTTAACAGAAAAAGAACAGAAACCAACACTGATCGTGTGCTAGGCACTGTGGAGATGCTTTCAAATCATGCAAGTATCTCAGGTATTTTTGAGAATTAGTTCCTATTACTAAAACTTCATAGCATAAAATAATGGTTTTCGAAGTTTAATCTGGTTGAAATGTATTTTCCCAATTAATGGTTTGTCAGGAAGTGGTTTGCAGTTTCCTATAAACATAGGTAGCAAGTATAAGTGGCAGGTACAAATGCTGTAGAAACGTCGGCATCCATCCACGTGATTTTAAATCAATGGATTGTGAAAGTCTTCTGTCAGAAAAACTGATAATGACTCTTTAGGCCCTGCTATAAAATTATCCCTGTCATCCGTGTATTAAAGGATTCTTTGCATCACACGTTTCTCCTCGTGGAGTCGTCTGTTTGCCCTTGGCTGTCAGATGACCTTGTGTACGACACTGTCGCATGGTTGGGGCAGCAGAGTGTGGTGAACGTGGGCATCTCACCCTCATGAAGAAAGTTCTAACCCTCTACTAATGAAGGGCAAACTGAAACAACAACCAGAGACCATTTCTCATCCACCAATCAAAAGAGGCTAATTTGAAAAGCACGTGGCATCGTTAGCTCACAGGTGTGGAGACCAGCATCTTTGTCCACAGCTGGAGGCAGAGGAATTGGGGCAATTTTTGTTCAAGGTAATTTGACCAGAGCCGTCAAAAATGTTTAACCCTTGGAGGCTCTAATTACATGTCCAGAATTCATCCAGAGGATGTGGTGAGATATTTGTGCACAGATCTGTGTATAGGAACACTCACTAGATGGCAGGCGTAGTGTGACAGTGTGGAACTAACTACCCACTTGCCCAGAATCATCCCGTGAAGTAGGATGTGGCCACACGAGGAGGCCTCCATTTTCAGTGGAGCCACTGAAAATGTCACAGGAGAGAAGAATATGGATAATTAGTGAAAATGAAAAGTGCTTCTGAGAGACACAAGCAGACTATAGCACAGCTCCTGCATGTGCACAAAGGCACACACTCGTGGGTACGGGGCACACGTGTGAGGGTGACGTCTTGGCCGTCTGTTGCTGTGTGACAATCCACAGAAATGCGGCAGCTTTGAACGACCACGACTTGTTATTTCTCATGGTTCTGCAGCTTGGGCAGACTTAGCTGTGTCTGGGGTGGGGTCCCTCACTGGACTGTGTCCAGCTGGGGGTTGGGTCCCAGAAGCCGTCACCCTCCTCCACGTGGCCTCTCCATGTGGCTGGCTGAGGCTCCTCAACATGTAGGAGGTCCAGGGCGGTTGGGGGTTTTTACATGGTGGACCCTTGTCTCTGGGGGAAGAGGCAGAGACTGCCAGATCCCTTAAAGGCTAGACCCGAAGCTGGCGCAGCATTGCCTCTGCCCATTCGTTGGTCGGCACGGGTCATGAGGCCAGATTCAAGGGGTCGGGGTCGGGGAATGCACCTCACGATGAAAAGGAATTGATAGCAGCCACCTTTGGAGATTATCAACGGCAGTGTACACCTGGATTTTAAAAGCCATTTTCTCTAGTGGTGTGATTATAGCTTTACATGTATATTTTCTGTATGCTCTCTGTCTCTTTCCAATTATTTATGCAGAAGTTTTACTTTATCATCATCAAAAATGAAAAACAAAAAAAACCCCAAACCCTTACTATACCAAGTTATAAAATAACCAAAAATTATAGCCATAAATATGAATTGACACTCACTACATCAGCATAGCACTTGTTTTCCACAAACTCTCCAGCTCAGGCCTGCGTCTTATAATTGTGACGACCACCCTGAACGTATAATTTTGCTTGGAGATGAACATTCTGGGGAGTCAGTGAGAGTGGTCAGTGTTGGGAAGGCTGCTAACAAGTTCTCTCATTTGGAACTATGCCCATCTCATAAACTGACGGCTTTTGAGATAGAAGATATTAACATCAAATCATACTACAGGATTTTTTTATGAGTTGAAAAAATCAGTATATAAAAGTCATAAATAACGATGAAGATAATATTAAATGTAAGTCAGTTAATGAAGCTGTCTCTCTGTCCATCTAATGAGATACAATTTGACACCAGGCAGGTTGGTAAGAGTGAAAAACTGATGATATTAAGTTTTGGCAAGTTTGAGGAGCAGAGGGAACCCTTTATACACTAGTGGTGGGTGTGAAAATTGGTCCATCCACTTTCCAAACAATCTGCAGAAGAGAAACATATACCTTTTGATCCAGCAGTTCCAGTCCTGGGCATTTTCTTGTACTTATCCACTGGGAAGCATGCATTACTACGTTCATAGCAGTATCATTCAACACTGCAAAACTCTGGAACCAATCCACCAGCAACAGAATGGACAAATAAATTCTGGTGTGTTCAGACAGCAGGGAAAACGAATTATAGGTACACATATTAACATGAAAGAATTTCACAAAATTGTTGTATCGGTTTGCTAAGGCTGTCCTAAGTACCACAGACCGGGCAGTACCACAGACCGGGCAGCCTCAACAACAGAGATTGATTGTCTCACAGTTCTGGGGTCCAGAAGTCCAAAATCAAGGTTCTGGCAGCGTTGGTTCCTTCTGAGAGCTGCGAGGGAAACATCCATTCCAGGCCTTTCTCCTTGGCTTGTGGATGACCATCTTCTCCCTGTGCGTCTGTAATAGGTCTTCCCTCTGTCTGTGTCTGTGTCCAAATTTCCCTTGTTTTATAAGGACATCAGTCATGTTGGATTAGGGCCCGTACTCTAGACCTCACTTTAACTTGATCACCTCTTTAAAGACCCTCTCTCTGCACAAGGTCACATTCTGCGGGACTGGGTAATTAGACTTCAACATGTGAATTTTGAGAGGACACAATACAACCCATAACAATCATTATTTATATTTTATAATCAGGCTATGAATATTTATTTATTATTATTTTTTGCGGTACGCGGGCCTCTCACTGCTGTGGCCTCTCCCGTCGCGGAGCACAGGCTCTGGACGTGCAGGCTCAGCGGCCATGGCCCACGGGCCCAGCCGCTCCGCGGCATGTGGGATCTTCCCGGACCGGGGCACGAACCTGCGTCCCCTGCATCGGCAGGCAGACCCTCAACCACTGCGCCACCAGGGAAGCTCTATTTGTATTTATTTAATCAAAATACATATGTACATCAGTCCACCACACTGAGGAGGATGTCTGTGACTTTCAGAAGATTCTCAGCAAGGCCTATGACCTTCACAAAAGTTTAGAAACACTTGGAGATTAGAAGTAGAACGTCTACTACTAGTAAATATTACCACTTCTATTACTTCTCTTACTAGTGACAGAACTTACAGGCTTCCCACAGAAGCTGATAAGGAAAGCACACAGATTCTTACTTGTGGGGCATTTAGAACTTACAGGCTTCCCACAGAAGCTGATAAAGAAAGCACACAGATTCTTACCTGTGGGGCGTTTAGAGAACACAGGAGGCTTCTGTTTGAAGTGGTTTATATGTATTACTGTGGGGAGTTATTCTAATAAACCACCTAGTCAACTTCCTGTCTTTAAGAAGGAGTGTGTTTAAGCCATTTCAGATGTATAGTTATCCAACTTTCTGTGAAAACTCTCTTCTAGTATGTTATATACCACCTAAGATACTTTCCTTAGCATGTGCTTTTGGACATAGGAAATGTTTAAGACAATTTGAGGGAAATCGCATGGTCCATGTGCTTCCTGTCACATCCTCCCACCGAGGGGTCTGCCTCAGGGCCACCCTGAGCTGTAATGTGTAGCAAACCCAGGACGATGACCTTGTTAAGTACCTGTTGCTCTTGCTTTGGGTCCCAAGTCTCTACTATCACAGGCAGGTGGGGACCGGCTGGGTCCAGGCATCTACCTGGGAGCAGTACTGAGAGGAGGGGTCTTTACTTTGGGACTTTATAGAAAAGGAGGCAAAGATTTGTCGGGAATGACTAATCTCATATTCTAAAATACGAACTATGTAATTTTACTATATATTAAATATATAAAAAAACACTGTAGAGATTTCCTGAGGGTTCTGATATAAATAGAATGTTATTGCCCTAATTGCCATAAATTAGGGCTGAAGTAAGTGGTGTGGAGTAGGGGTGGGTCGCTGAATGTGCAGCTTTGGAGGGTGGGGTCTGGGGGCCCCTGTGCCCTGGGAAAGGAAGAAGGCAGTGGGGCACCCAAGGCCTGTGTGTCAGAGCTGAATGCTCCAAAATGCATGCACAAGGCCTCACGTGTAAGTGCCTGTCTCATGTCTCACGTGGACGGGCCAACATGAGCTTCACTCAGCATTTATACGTTGTTTTAATTGATAGCACAAAGACCTTTGGAGAATTCTCAGCTCTTCATTTTTATTGGAGTATAGTTGCTTTACAATGTTGTGTTAGTTTCTGCTGTACAGCAAAGTGAATCAGCTCTATGTACACATATATCCCCTCTCTTTTGGATTTCCTTCCCATTTAGGTCACCACAGAGCAGTGAGTAGAGTTCCCTGAGCTATACAGCAGGTTCTCATTAGTTATCTGTTTTATACATAGTATCAAGAGTGTATATATGTCAATCCCAATCTCCCAATTCATCCCACCCCTCCTTTCCCCGCTTGGTATCCATACATTTGTTCTCTCCGTCTGTGTCTCTATTTCTGCTTTGCAAATAAGATCATCTGTATCATTTTTCTAGATTCCACATATATGCGTTAATATACGATATTTGTTTTTCTCCTTCTGACTTACTTCACTCTGTATGACAGTCTCTAGGTCCCTCCACGTCTCTGCAAATGACCCAATTTCGTTCCTTTTTATAGCTGAGTATGTTCCATTGTATATATGTACCACATCTTCTTTATCTATTCCTCTGTTGATGGACATTTAGGTTGCTTCCATGTCCTGGCTATTGTAAATAGTGCTACCTCTTCACTGTATATTTCTCAAATGGAAATGCATTCAATTCCATGAATACTTACTGGGAACCTACATTTGGAGCTGTGCTGGATGCAAAAGGCTCTCCACTTCACTAGCATCCTGAAAAGACGAAATCCTTGGGGAGGGGCTTGGGGAGGGGAGCCACAGGGGCAGGACCAATGCTGTCTGCTCATCTGCCTTGCCCCTTGGTCTCAGAGCCTGTTCTAGTCCAGCTCCATCCCGGACTGACTGTCAGGACCCAAGGCTCCCTGCTTTCCTCCTCTTAGGCCTTTCCTGGAGGATGGTATCAGCCCTCAGAGACGTTGGGGGTGAAGGGGAAACCCGGGAGGTGGGGGCACCCCACCTCTCTAGTTTGCTCTACATTCAGTAATTAATCTCTCAGCTTTGTCTATGCAGATGGCTCTTTAAATTCTCACTAAATTCATGGAAAGTTCCAATGCCCTTGTAAAATTCACGGAAAGTTCCTAGCTTGCAAAATCATGTTCATTCTCATGCGTTATAGTTATATGTAATAGAGAACAAATTTACTTGCTTTATGGATGCAGAAGTTGTATTTCAGCCGAGAAAGCTCTGTCTCAGCTGTGTCGGCGAAGAAACATCTAAGAACTATTGTCGAAAGAAATGAAGGGATTGTGTCCTTTGTTTAAAGCTGAAGAAGAAAACTGAACGTTTGCAGCGCATGCAGTACTGAAAATCACTGCATTTTAAAGTAATTCACGGTATGATTTAATCGTTGCTAATCTAGAATAGAATAAATTTTGAGCGGCTCCCTGCCGCTGACTCTGTTTAGTTTAGGATTTACTGCCTTTTATTATCCTTAGAGAGTTATGAAGTCTGAATAAATTACCTCCAGACCCAAGCCCTCTGCCTTCTAACTTGTTTTGCTCCCTTAGAATTGCTCTTAGAAGAAAGATAAATAAATTAGTCAGGTGTTTTACACCGTATGGAACACACGTTACATTCCAGAATGCAGGTGCAGCGTGGACGCTCACTGTGCTTTTTGACCGTGAATTTGGGTGGGTTCCATGTTAGCGCCACTTGTCAGCACCCTTGCTGGTGACGTTCGCGTCCCAATGGGTGGTTGGTAGACATCGCTGACCTGCCGACTAGCTGACTGACACACACACACACACACACACACACACACACACACACACACACACACACACACACACACACACACACACACACACACACACACGTTCAACCTGCTGGTGGCTTTGGTTAAATTCCCTTTGAAAGGACTGTAACAGGGCCTCTATGTCAGCAGGGATGATGGTTTCTTGAGTGGGTCTCTGTGCTGGGGACATCCTTCTGCAGGCAAAAGGGGAGTGTTGTCACAGGGTGTTTCAAGGAGTGCCAGGAAGCTGCACCCCCTGCCTGAAACCCTATCCTAGTGTTAATACAAATGCATCTAAGTGGTGAACCGCTTTGCCATTACCAGTACTAACACTTCTGTGTGGATTAGTTGTCAAGTCCTTTCTTTTTTATTTTTAAATTTCATTTCATTGTGGTAAGAACATAACGTGGGATCTGCCCTCTTAACAGATTTGAAGCGGGCCACGCACTGCTGTAGACCGAGGTACGTTGGGGTTACTGCAGACGGATGGAGCCACAGTGTGGTTTCCCCGGTCCCTAGAACTTACTCATCTTGCTTCACTGAGACTTTAATGCCCTTGATTAGCAGCTCCGGTTGCCCCTCCCCCAGCCCCTGGCAGCCACTGTTCTACTCTTTGGTTCTATGAATTTGACTATTTTAAACCTCATATAAGTGGAACCATACTTCCTCTCAACTTCTAGTTGTACCTAGAACTATCATATGATCCGGCAGTCCCACTTCTGGGTATTGATCCAAAAGAACTGAAACCAGGACCTTGAAGAGATACTAGATCTCCAGTCTTCCCGGCAGCACTGTTCACAGTAGCCAAGAGGTGGAATCAGATCCTCTCCGAGGTCCCATCTGGAGGGCAGGTGTCGATGAGGGCAGAGACAGGCCCAGGCGAGGCGCACCATATTTAGAATGAGCTGACAGTTTACAATCGAAATTGGTCCATTTGGGGGGCTGTGTGCAGCTCGGGGGGGAGGTATTAACATTACCTGCGACCACAGGCATTAACGAGGACCGCCTACTCCATCACTTTGACAAGGTGCGGGCAGCGTTGTTGAGTCTCACTTTCTGAACCATGGTTTTGCCAGGTTGCATTTTGGGGGTGGAGGCGAGAGATGGACCAACGCCCGCGTTAGGGCTCCAGTCCAGAGCTCCGCACGCGGTCCTCTCTGGGGGCCGCGCAGCGTCTGGCACAAAGAGCACGTCCACGGAGAGGGGCCCTGGACACGTAGTCTACAGGCGGCCACCTCCACCCCCGAGACGCTCTGAGCCCCCTCGACCCGCTGAACCGTCCTTCGCTGATGCGATCTCGTTCTTCATTTGCTTACGTCTTAATTGTCCATCTCCTTCCACCGGACGCAGCAGGAACTGTGTGTGTAGAGTGTTTCTAGGTCTCCGGTGCCCAGCACAATGCTGACCCACCGGCGCCAAATCGATGTTGTCCGAAGAATTCATCACTCCGTTATCAGAGTCACACGGCCTCAGAGTGAGGGAGGGACCTGGCCAGGCTGGAGGGCAGGGGTGGGGGGGTGGGGGGCGGTTCTGCTTGATTTGCACTGACTAGGCGGGACCAAGATGCAGGGCATCCCAGGCCAGCACGCCCTGACCTTGCAGGCAGCCGGGAGGACGAACGCGCCTCCCCCTGCCCACCGGCTCCACCGTGGCTGCCTCTCATGACAATTTCTCCTTTCACCCTAGAAAAATGATGCCTGCCTTTGTCCATTTCTTTTAATGGAAACTCCTTAATAGCCCTGAAACAAATGATTGTTTTTTGAGCAACCAGCTCCATGGGACTCTCTCTAGGAAATAAAACCAAGTGATGGGAAGAGGGATCTGTGCTACTTACCAGCCCTGAAGTGAGATGAGATCTGGGTAAGGGAGGTACCACGAACTTAGAATTGCAAGCCCCTGGAAGATGAGATCATTAAACTCTTGGTCTGATGCTAACACCCACCAGTAAAGAAGAAAAACAGGACATAAGGAAATTTTGCAGTGAATTTTCTTCTACTCTTATGACAGTGGATTTCGGCTTTTCTTTTCCTCAAACGTGCCAAATGAAAAGAGAGATTCTCGAAAAGCATTTTCACACTTAGCTTGTATGAACTGCCTGGCTGCCTAAAACATCAGTGCAGACTTTTCCACGGATGAGAAAATCTCTGCCACGTTAGCCCTCAGGAAAAGTAACTTTAGGGGCACCCTTCCCTCGGGGCAAGGAGACATTCTACAGATCATAGTTAATGCTGGCAGCTTCTGCATAGAGGTTCTCAGCCCTGGTCACCATGTGTGGCTTGAACCACCTTTCAGAGGTGCCGCATGAGCTGGGGAGCTTCGTGTTTCAACTTACATGAAGTTTTTAAGGCAAGTTGGAATTTAGGCCAACATCTTGTTGAAGTTGCCGACGCCGCTTAATTCCAAGTAGCACAATCGGTGGTCCTGCAATGATCTCCCCCCTGGAAGGGGACAGACCCGCTGGCGCTCACTGTTGTCATGAGCGCTTCGCAGAGCTCTACGGAGGTGGTAGGAGCCGGAGCCGGGAATATTTATGAAGCTTCTTGACTGACTCTTTCACATTTATTCTCAAGTGACAACTCCCAGCTACCTACCGAGATAGGCAGATCTCTATTTAAGGGAACACCTTATTTTTGGAATATTTTTTTTTCCTAAAAGGGTAGGAGACTGTAGCGATTTTTTGTTTGTTTGTTTGTTCCTAGAGAACTCTGTCAACGTGATGATGGCTTGACAGAGAGGAAAGTTTCAGCCAGGACTGTAGCGTGTCATTGGATGTGGGAGCTGGAAGGGATCTTGGAATCAGCCATCCCAACTGCTGTCATTTTACAGGTGAAAAAGGCAAAGTGCAGAAAAGTGAGGTGGTCCCTCCAGGGCCCCACTGCATGTGTTGGGCAGACTGAGGATGGGAGGTGACGTTTCCTGACCCCCGAGCTGCTCTGATTCTTGCATCTTCATTTCCCAAATCTTAGACTGATCCTTCCCTACCACCTTCCTCCCCTGCCACCTCCTTCAGACCCTTTTAATGTTGGTGAAACCGGGGCTCAGCTTCTTAAACTGGCTCTGAGGGGACCCCAGGAATCTGCTTCAGATGCACCATGAAGGCACTTACATCGTGTGAAGTGTCCATCAGGGTTGTTCCGTCGGCGCACTTTTCAGGAATGAGGGTCTAGAGCATCCATTATATTCCCTCGAGGGAATTTGTGACATAAAAAACTTAACCACTTCTGTTAGAAAGTGCCGCAAAGTCGGGAGAACTGCATAAGCTCTGGTCCTTTCATTCACGTTCTCAAGTAGCTTTTTACTCACACTGACCATGGCTTTGTGCTGCGTTAATTGGTTCTCTGTGGTTCTGGTAAGAGAGCTGAGTATTGTCCCAAGTCATGCAGCCTTGAGTTTAATTGGTCTCCGTCATTCTTATTTCCAGTTCGTCTCCTGTAGGCAATATACTTCACCTGATTGAAGCGTCCTTAGGAAAGGGGGTGCTTCCAAACCTGCTGGTCTGGGTAAGCACCAATATGGAAAGTCCTGGGAAAGCCTGAAGGAGGGGGCTCACAGGACCAGGGTGCCCGGTACATTCAGTCATTGGATGCATAGGAGGCTCGCTGCCAACCTGGTCCTGATCTTCCCCAGATGCCACTCAGTGTGTGACGGCGACTGGGAGCATTACCACGTGGACAAATTGCTGAATGGCTCTCACTTGTAAGATGTGAGATCATTTCCCAGCTCCCAGATGTCTAGTTCATTTTAGGTGCTTCTGGCCTGGATTCAAATGGATGAATCAGAAATATGTAGCTTTTGGTCTTGGCATTAGTTTCTCTACCATCTCAAAATCATTTCCAAACTTTTTAAAAATCTTACTTTCTCCAGAATTTAAATATAAATTGTGTCTTTCTTTTTAAAATCTACACAAGCATCTTAGGGGCTACAAGGAGAGCGGATGAAGCGACAAATATTTCTGTCCATAAGTGCTGTAGACTCATCCCAACCAACCAGTTGACAAGGATTTGAGACCCTACTGTGTATCAGGATCACACTGGTGAAGACAAGCTTACCTTTCAGACGGTGAGAGGGATAGTAAAAAAGTAAAAAATACAGAAATAAGATAATCCTGGGTAATGGTAGGTACGAACCAGTCCTTGGTAGCAAACAACACAGATCCATCAACTGACATGGAAAAGGAGCTTTGGCAGTGTGTCAGGCTGCTTACAGAATCCGCTGCGGGGAGGTCAGGAGCGAGAGGCAGGCGCGGCCAAGACCCCGTCGTAGAAGCGACTATGTGCCTCCTCTCCCAGCCTCTCCCCGCCTCTCCCCGTCCTTGACATTCAACCTCATGCAGCCCCCGCCAACCTCTGACCCCTCAGCGTGGGCCCCTCCAGCTCCCGGGGGACAGTAGAGAGAGCAGCTCGGTCCCCTGCCCTCAGCCTCAAAGCAGATGTCTTGAGACTCCCCCAGAGTAGGAAGGGTGTTCGGAGGAGAGGTCGATCAATGCTTTAGACAGTAATTTGGGGAGGTTTAGGGGCCGTCCGAGTGGGTAACTTTTGAGCTGAGATCCGAGTGGTGAGAGGATGCAGCCAGGTGAACCCAGAAGAGACCCTTGTAACCAGAAAGTCCAGACACAGAAAGGAGCCACAGGGAGAGAGGGGGAGGAGAGAGCTGGGGGTAGGGTGGGGAGGTGTCCAAGTAAGGACGAGGCGGGGATAAGGGCTGAAGTTAGAGGCTTGCGGTGTCTCGTCAGGGAAGACCTCGCAGGTTCCTGCAGGAGGCTTAGCTTTTCCCGTGTTCGTGGTGGAAACCATCAGAGGTTTGGATGTCCCTCGCTTTGCCAGGGGAGCAGCAGCCAGAGGCGCCGTGAGCCTCTTACATTTTAACCAGGCTCCCTGGCCGCACATGGAGACAGGCTGTTACAACCATCCAGTCGAACGATGGTGGCAGCTCGGAGGAGGCCGAGAGAGATCAGATGAGAAGCAGGGTCAGCTTGTGGGAGGGGCTAATCCAGGGGGAGTAGGGGTGGTGATAAGGTGGGAATCAGTGGCTCCGCTTTAGCTGTGCTGAGGTTAAAATGATGATCAGCGCCTCAGGTGGAAATGCTGAGGATGCAGATGGAGGCATGAACCTGGAGCGCCGGGAAGAAGCTTTTGATGATTCAGATTTGAGAATCCTCCTTGTGAAAATGGTGCTTCAAGCCACAAAATGGGACATCGCCAAGGAGAGAGTGCAGACAGAGCAGAGGCGGGAGGGAACAGGCCAGGAGAGGAGGGTCTCATGGGACAAGAAGGACGGGGCAGGTCGGAGGGTTTACAGGTGAGCGTTGTGTCGTGTATTGTACTGGACAGCTAGAGCACCACTTTTTCTTTTTTTTAGTAGATCTTTATTGGAGTATAATTGCTTCACAATACTGTGTGAGTTTCTGTTGCACACCAAAGTGAACCAGCCATATGCATACATGTGTCCCCATATCCCCTCCCTCTTGAGCGTCCCTCCCACCCTCCCTATCCCACCCCTCTAGGTCATCACAGAGCACCGAGCTGATCTCCCTGTGCTCTGCGGCTGCTTCCCACTAGCTAGCTATTTTGCATTCGGTAGTGTATACATGTCCATGCTACTCTCACTTAGTCCCAGCTTCCCCCTCCCACCCCGTGTCCTCAAGTCCATTCTCCATGTCTACATCTTTATTGCTGCCCTGCAACTAGATTCATCAGTACCATTTTTGTATTTTTTTTAGATTCCATATATATATGTTAGCATACGGTATTTGTTTTTCTCTTTCTGACTTACTTCACTCTGTATGACAGACTCTAGGCCCATCCACCTCACTACAAATAACTCAGTTTTGTTTCCTTTTATGGCTGAGTACTATTCCGTCGTATGTATGTGCCACCGGATTGCGTTATTTCAGATAGGCATTGCAGAGCATTTTGAATTTTTTATATCACAAAGTTATTTTCCCTCCATGAATTTTATGTATTTGTATTACATTTGCTTCCCAAAAAGGGCTTGAAGCAATTTGATATAAAGTGATATTCGAGGAAAACCATTCAACTAGAAAATGAAAGCGATAAGGAAAGCAGAGGAAACTAAATACCCTCTGTGCTAATGTGCTGTACCTGGTTTCCATGGCTGAATATTACATTTAACTCGGTCTCCCAGAAGCCAACATCGAAAGGAACTGATTAGGTTATATAACTATCTTTAGCTGATATGAAGAATGCCCCAATGTAAGGGAGACAAATTATTTTTTCTTACCAAATGCTAAGGAGTAAGTTTCTTTTGAGTCATCCCATACATAATGATAAACGACATGCCTCCAGAATAACAGTGCCGTCATATTTTATTCTCCCAGAAGCTCTTTGAGGTAGATCCTACTGTCATCCCCATTTTACAGATGAGGAAACTGAGGCTGGGAGTGGATAAGTGTATTGCTCAAGGTCACACAGCTGAGAGGAGGTGGAGCTCGGATTTGAACTCAGGTCAGTTTGGTGCCCGTCCGTGGGTGCTTAAGGCCTCTGCCATACTATCACCAGGCTATACTGCCACCGGACTGTACCACCACCAGGCTGTACTGCCATCTTCAGCCCGGACTGCTTTCTTGACCCCTTATTTTCAAGTGGGACATCTCCAGTTAAACGATTACAGGTATCTCAAATTCAGCTTCTCCCAAACATGTGCTCTTTGTCGTCTCAGACCCGCTCTTTTTAAACTCTTGGGTTATGGCCCCGCACACCAGACAGACACCTTTGTATCCTCCCACTCAGTAAATGTTTACAGTGAAGACGGATTATTGGGTGAAGTGACCTCACATTCTCACTAGGTGGTGACCTCTCTGAGGGTAGTGACCGATCCGTCAGTGTAATCCCGGGCCCTTGATGCTTAGTCCTTGCCTGTTGAACAAATACTGTGATTACACATCTAGTCGTGTGTACAGCCTAGTACGAGGCCTGGAGAGAATAAGGAGAAAACGAGGCTGGAGAAGGAGGTTCGCTTGTGGAGGTTCCTGGATGTATACTCCCCCCGCCCCACCCCGCCTCCACTGCTTACCTTTCAGGTCTCGGCTTAGGGATTCGTTTCCCTGGAGGGAAACAGTTTTCACTGGGGGATTTCTCTCCCTTCCCCTTGGGACCCCCTCCTCCCCTCCGTCCTGTCCCTCCCTCCCAGGCTGGGCTGGGACTCTCCGGTTTAGCCCTTACCACCGTGTTTATCACTCAGTCTTGTCATGACATTTCTCTTTCTTGTCTTTCCGCATAAGGGTGGACACTCCTTAAGGAAAGACGTCTGGTGGGTAGTGCCAACTGTCTACTGGGATGTCATCTGGGGCTGTCTTATCACGGCCTCTTCCTGTGGCCTGGACTTCCTCATGGCAAGTGCCCTGGGGGAGGGAGGGAGGAAAAGAGGGAGAGAGAGAGAGAGAGAGAGAGAGAGAGAGAGAGCGCGCGAGAGCGCTGTACTGCTCTCCGTAACCCTGCCCCAGAAGTCACATAGTGCCACTTGGTTGCACTGTTAGTCCAGATGGTGAACAAAGTCTTCCCAGTTCAAGCGGGGGACACATAGACCCCACCTCTTGATGTGGCCATGACAGGGTCTTAAGGTCCTGTTGTAAGGAGAGAACATGAAATGGGAGATCTTTTCGTGGCTCTCATTTATTTATTTATTTATGGCCGCGTTGCATCTTCGTTGCTGCGCGCAGGCTCTCTCTAGTTGCGGCGAGCAGGGGCTACTCTTCGTTGCGGTGCGTGGGCTTCTCATTGCGGTGACTTCTCTTTGTTGTGGAGCACAGGCTCCAGGTGCACGGGCTTCAGTAGTTATGGCATGCGGGCTCAGTAGTTGTGGCTCGCGGGCTCTAGAGCACAGGCTCAGTAGTTGTGGCGCATGGGCTTAGTTGCTCCGCGGCATGTGGGATCTTTCTGGACCAGGGCTCGAACCCGTGTCCCCTGCATTGACAGGCGGAATCTTTAACCACTGCGTGTCACCAGGGAAGCCCCTGGTAGCTCTCTGTTGAAAATACAGGCTGCCACTCTAGCAGAGAGAGGTTAGAGGGGATGAGAATCCAGTGGGAGTTGACAGGTGAGCGTGGAGCAGCCTCAGAACAGTGGGAGCTGATCTGAGGACCAAGTGTCAGGAAGGGAACCAGGACCACACACAGGACTGTCCTTGGAGAAGCTTGGCCGGGACGAGGAAAGAGATGGGGCCATGTGCCAGTTTCAGAATATCTTCATGTAGGCGGCGTCATGATTTCTCAGTGTATCCACCGCCTTGCTCTTTACTAGACTGGCTTATGTACCTGAGGCCATTAATAAGTAAACATTCAGGGCTTTTAAGAACTCATATTCCAGTTGACCCTTGAACAACACAAGTCCACTTATACCCTGATTTTTTTTCAATAAATACTGTTACAGCATGACTTGGCTGGTCCCCAGTGGATGGGGAACCAGGGATACGGAGGGTCGACTGTAAAGTTATACATCGATTTTTGACTGTGACCCCTGTGTTGTTCAACCGTATTAAATGCTTCCCCCAGATTCACTAGATGAGTGAAATTTTGTGATGTTAACTTTCTGTTTAGGCTCTCTGCTGGCTGGCTGACAGCAGGAGCCAAAAAGAACGAAATCTTTTCAGTCCAATTGCTGATTAGCCTTTGATGTTACACCAAGCCAGTCAGTTCCTTACAGAATAACAATAAACCAGTTTGGAGCAAAGCAGATCAGACCGTTGTCGCATGGATAACGTATCTTTGGTGACAAGTTACGGGATTCGTGTAGACCCCTGATGGCTGATTTAACGCAGTGGACTGAGGTTTGTACCCACTTGGGAGACTCTTTACAGTTTCAGATCTTAAAACGACCATATTTCCTACTGAAGTCAGTGTTCTTTAAACATGGCAAGTGAGGGGTTGGAAGATGTGGCTTTTTCCCTCTCACAGTCTCATGTCCCAGCACTTGCCCCGTACTCAGCCGTCGGCCACTCTGAACTGTACGCTGCTCCCAAAGGCACCAGCAGTCGGGCCTCCCGGGGCCTGTAATGCTCTTCCGTTCTCTGTCCTTCCCAATTTGCCTCATAAACTCCTATAAGACGTGGTCCCAGCAGTACTTCTCATTCCAAGGACTAATTTTCCTTCTGTGCATGCCCACTGGACCTGTCAGCGTTCTTAGCGTGTCTGCCCTGACCTCTGGGCTCCTGTGCTGTTAGGCTGTGAAGTCATTAGGACAGAATTCTCCCTTATCTGTCTTCTTTCTCCCACTCCCTAGCATGGTTCCTGGCATAGAGAAGTAGGTATTCAGTACACCTTGTACACATAAAGACAACATCGATTATGTTCAAAACATTTAGTGCATTAAATTATAACGTTAGATCACTGGTCATCTGAGGATGGTAACCACTTTCCAGCATTCAGAATATTTTCCCTTACAACGTGCATAATGTGAAGTGGAGTAAGTCGATTTTTCTTCAGAAGTTGACACAACATACGTTCAATTCCAAAACCTTAATATTCAGAAGGGCACTACTTACCTTTTGGTTTGTTTTTTGTGTTCAATACTGAGAAAACATTTTAATTCCTTTTCTTGCAAATATATATCTTAGGCCTGTGCAGGAAAAAACAGTGACTTCTGTGGCCGTGAAAAAGTTTGTCCCTGACCATGTCAGGGGTCAGGTAACAAAGAGAGAGGAAAGGATTGAAACAAGAGGGGAGTATTTATCAGTTGTTAGCTCGTTAGCCCCAATCCTGCCACATGAGTGATGCACTAATTAAGAATGCTTTTCTGGAACTTCCCTGGTGGTCCAGTGGTTAAGACTCTGGGCTCCCAATGCAGGGAACCCGGGTTCCCATCCTGGTCAGGGAACTAGATCTCACATGCTGCAACTACGAGCCCGCATATGGCAACTAAAGATCCTGCATGCCGCAACGAAGATCCTGTGAGCCACAACTAAGACCCGGCGTAGCCAAGTAAATAAATAAATAAATGCTCTTTTTAAAAAAGAATGCTTTTCTAGTAGCCTCATTTTTATATGGCCGTGAACTGTGTATGAACAATCTACTCGGGTGGAATATTGACAGCATGAAATGTATTTCATGTGAACATCTACAGTAGTCAACTAGCACAAGGCAGGCGTAGCACATTCTGAATAATGAAACAGGACTTCTACCTGAAATGAAAAACTCGGTCTACTGGTCTTTCCTGCCTTATTTTTATTTTAGATTATTTATGCAGCTCAAGTAAATAGAACTTTATTGCAGAGGAGTTTTAGATGCCTGGAAATAAGACAAACTTGTTTATTTTAGCATGAATGGAGTAAAACTTGACACTACGGTCATGCTGTCATAAATATCTTCAGTGTGATCAATAAGACACATTGCTTATTGTGGTATCCCTCTGGATTTCTACAAACCGTAGTGACAAGTGGAATATTGTACCCAGCATGTCTGCCATCCGGATGGAGGAGGGGGTTAGCAAAAGGGTACAGTAAGAAAAAGACAGTTTCTAATTTCTTTTCAAACAACTTTTCAGCAGCCTTGACACATTATCTGCAGGATGTTTTGTGTTGAGCAGGAGAAACTCTCTTTTGGTAGTCAGGACTCTTCTTTCCTTCTCTCTCAGAGGAAGAACAATCTTCAGGAGATCTTGGGCTGAGGGATATAGATTGACAGGAAATATTACTTCAGTTTCCTAGAGGATAGAATAACTTGAAAATACATTACAATCCAGAGGAGGGGACAAAAGCAATTCTGGGATGGTGGCAGAGAAAAGGGGTAGATAGGGAAAAGTGTGTTTCAGAAACAATAAGCACATTTTGAAAAGCAATACAATTTATTCTTGTTTTATTTTTTATTTTGATGAAAAAATGTGGAACAATCTTAAACTTCTTAAGAAGTTGGAAATACAGTACAAAGACCTTTTATTTTCCTGACCAATTTGAGAATCGGTTGCCAACCTGATGTACCATCACCCCTGAATACTTTGGGGTGTGTTTCCTGTATTATGCAATCCTCAAAACGAGGAAATTAATGTCTACACGTTATTACTGCACCATTGTCCCAACAATGCCCCTTACGGGAAAACAATCCAGTCCAGAGTCACATGTTGCAGGTGTTGTCATGTGTCTTTAGTCTCCTTAACGCGGGGCTAATATTTCAGTCTTTCTTTGCTTTTAATGACCTTAACACTTCAGAAGATCACGGGCCAGTTATTTTGCAGAATATTCCTCAATGTGGGGTTGACTGATGTCCGTCCTGATTAGACTCCGATGCCCGGTTTGGGCAGGAACCCCCGGGGTGGTGCTGTGTTCTCTCCTCACCTGATCGGGTGGCCTTCGATTTCAGCCTGCCCCGTTGCTGCCGGCGTTCCCTTGCGTTGCTGGACGATGGAGGTGGTGTCTGCCAGGCTTCTCCCGGGAAAGGTGCTCTTTTCCTTTGATATGTTAGATTAATCAAATAACACCTTCCTCACCAAACTTCAATTTATTCACATATTTTACTAGGTGAGTCTGACGTAAGGATTTCCCATTTTATTCAAGGAGGTACAATTCATTCGTACCATTTGTGCTGATGCCCGTGTTGTCCCAGATCTGGCCGGGGGGCCCCTTCCGTCTCCCTCCGTGTCCTCCTGGTAATCTTCCGTCATCCTTCTTTGAGCACCTCCTTTCTAACGTGGCAAGATGTTCCAGGCGTATCCTGCTCTTTTCCTGCTCCAGCTGTAGGGTTAGCCGTTTTCCACCTTCAGTGCCCGCTCCTTTTAGTGGGGAATGGTACCTTTAGAACCAAGTGCTGGGCACTAGGTGTGTTCATTGCTGTTGGGGCAGCACTGCTCCGAGGCTCTCTCGGAGGGCAGAGCACAGGATCCGTGCATGGCAACTCACGCACATTTATACCTGTATTTAGTTGTGTGTTTGCCTGTCTTTCTATCCACAGTTTGCACTGGTACATCCAATTCTGCTCCAACACCACAGGGTTTATTCTAGTTTTCTTCCTTTCCATATCTGTAACTCTCTTCTCTGACGATGAGAAATCCGTCCTGCCTTAATCCTGAACATCTTTACCTATTTGGGCGTTCTCGGTGTGCGTAACCACCCTTCCATCACCACCGCACACCCTCCAGCATGGAAGCCTTCTCCCTGCTCAGGCTCCAACCCTCTGAGCCGCCAGCCACCTCTGCAGACACGCCCCAGCCCTGGGGCCCTGACACCCTGTGCGCTCCGCCCACCTCGGCCTCCGTCTGTCTGAGCTCCAGCACACACTCTGAGCCTCTGGGGCTCCCCTCCTTCCCCGTCCCCTCCCCGCCGGGGAGCTGTGTGCTTCCCTTGGCCTCACCTAATGCCGTTTTGGCTGCATTGTCTAGGAAGGGAAGGGAAGAGGGAGAGCAAGGGTGGGATACTGCAAGGAGTGTAGCAATTATTGTAGCTGCTAAGGGCAAGCTCCAGGGTGGGAAACTCAGTGGTTGGCTTTGCAGCGCTGCCCTGAATGTGATACCCTTGAGGAGCTCATGCCAGCTGTCCCTTGGAAAAGAAATACTAACTTATTGAGAAGAAACACTGACTGCAAACGTGTATAGGTGCTGCTATTGAAAGTAGGCGTGGTGCTCTACATCGCAGAGAGACTCTGAAGATGCCACAGGAGGTGAAGGGCGGACATGACGTGCAGAGAAAGGGGTGGGTGGGCAACGTGGAAGGCACCTGGCAAGTAAACCACAGATGGTGGTGATGCAGCAGAAGAGGAACAGACTGGCCAGGAAAAGCCAGCGAAGGGGTTTGGCCGAAGGACAGATTCCAGAGGAGACTCAGACCAGCTGTGCAAGCCTTTCCTTCATTCAGACCTTTTCTCAAAGGCCATCCTGTCCCAGAGCTCTCCTGATGTCCCTGTAACGGGTAAACGCCCCACGCTAGTTTGTTCTTCCTCGAGCACTTTACACTTGTGGACATGCTGGGTGGTCCAGCTGCCCCTCTGAAATGTCAGCTCTGTGATGGAAGGGAATTTGCCTTGCTTACTGCTTTATCTGCAGTGCCTAGAACAGCACCTGGCATGTCAGAGTTGTTAAATAAACATGTAATGAGAGGAGGAATGAAACATACCTAGGAGGATAACAATGGACATTGGGTTAAAAACGACCTGGAAACGGGCGTTTCAAAGAGGTTCGTTACTGAGTGGACCCCAGTGAGCTCCAAGGACACAATCATCAAGTAAAGTAAAACAAAAAGGCTGAAGACATGAAGGCCTAAGAACAAGAACAATGTAGAAAAAACTGAAGTAGTCAAATGACAGTAACTTTTGAGATTGTTTCTAAGACAGAGTTGAGGAGTGCAGTGTCTGACCAAACGGACTCTTCCCTCTGCCTGTTGAGAGAATATTTCTAATGTGCTCGAACACTTGCCAAGCAGTCTCTGCAGCCAAGATTCCGCTGACACTTGAACAGATTCAACCTCTGAGAAGGAGGATGGGTTAAAACATTAACAAGAGGCAAAGTTCATTACGTGAAGAAGGATTCGGAACGCATGTGATGAAATTTAAGGGTCCTCCATTCCATGGAGCAACGGCAACAAAAATTCAAACAGTATCCATCACGTAAGAGGCCAAAACCACAGTAATAGAGTATTTAATATCATAAAAGTATAAACATCACACGTCAACACCGAAGGAATGCCACCAAAACAGTACTTAGAAAAATATGTTATCTCACATACTTGCATTTGTTAAAAGGTAAAAACAAAGAAAATTAAATCAGGTTAAGAAATAAGAGCAGAAGTGAACAGCAAGAAGTAAACAGAACTGATGAACGAAATCCACTTATTTTAGGAAAAAATTAATGAAATTGATGTGGTTTTATGAAACAAAATAATAAAAGAGCAAATGAATAGAATTATGAATAAGGAAGGAGCCTAAGAGTTAATACAAGAAAGGAAGAGTGTTGTTCTCATCAGCGGGCTAATTAATATGACAGATATGTGGCATCATGAGAAATAAAGTCTTTTAAAATTGATGTGACAGGAAATGCAGATCTTCACGGGTTAGCAACGCAAGTTACAAGAATAACAAATAAGGATACAGATCTGACAGATTCACTGGAGAGCTTTTCTAGGTCAAATATTTAATTATCATTAAAACAATCGCTTAAAATACTTCAGAAAAGCTGGTAACTACACATGTCATTTTTTACCTCACCAAAAAGGAGTGGGGGAAGGTGTAACCAGGAAACCACTTCGAGAAATGCAGTTTCCAACCAAGATACCATTTCAAGTATTTACATCACAGGGGACGTAATGGGATGAATTCGTTACCTAGGGAATGAGGGTGCTATGACGGCTTCCCAGAAATTAGTGATGGCAGGAAGCTACTACCATCCAAGGCTGGAAAACACAGGAGGCGGTGGAGCTACAGGACCCGTGGCTGAGCTCAGCAGACCCAGGAGCCGGGAAGAGCAGCGCGCAGGGCTCCACTTCCACGGTGCCTGCCCAGTGGGGCCAGGGCAAGAGGCGCTGAGGGGCCCAGGTCCAGGCCTGGCACATCTGGAGAGCTTAGCCCACAGAGCTGCTTTCTGTGTATGCGTGGCCCACTGTGGCTGGGTCCCCTCTTCAAGGGCATGTTAACGTTCGCATGAGTTGATGATGCTTGGACATGTGGCAACAGACAGACTCCTCCTGGAAGCCAGCAGGTCACGAGCTGGTATGACACCCATGATGCCAGGTTCCCGTTCTACTTTATCCTCTACAGGAAGGACATCGGCATGAGAGGTCTACCTACCTACCCACCCAGCTGACTCCCGGCTGTGCCTTGGGATGGGGCGTAAGGAGGAGGGTGAACTAACTGCCCTGGCCAAGGGGGGCCGTGCGCTGGGCCTCGCAGCTGAGGTTCGAGTCCTACTCAAAGGGACATTTAACTGTCCCCCTTCTTGGTCAAAAGAAAGATCACAGTGACCAAAAGTCCATGATCTCACCTTACACAGAATTGCGTGGACCAGGGAGTTTGGTGGAACTCCCAGCTGAGAACTCCTACTCCTGCTGTCTTGTGTGCTGGAGCCTCTGTAAAGACTTAAGTCTCTCTCTTCTTTGGTAGATACAGGCCACCAGGTGGGAGTCAGGTCCAGAAACCGGCTCACTTTGTCTTATGGAGCCCTTGTGGAAGGAGGGGCTGCCCCCTGAAGCTGGGGGGCTGCCATCATAGGGGGCTCTGTGCGGTGAGTAGCTTGGCCCCGGGTGAGGAAGGACACCAGCTCAGTGGGGAGGGGACATTCTCCCCAGTTCTGTGAGGAGCAGCTGGATGACTGTGCGGCGTGGGAGGTGCTGGGGGAAAGGTGTGCAGAATTCTCGTGGAAGCGTCTGGAAGCCATGTTCCTAGTGGGGGGGGGGGCGTCATCCTCCGGTGGCTTTTCTCTAAGCAGATATGAGTGAGGCGCTCAGAGACGTGCTCCTTAGAATGCACGGTTACTTCCTGAAGCCTCCCAGAAATAACTGTAAGACTTTGATGGAGGCAGTTATATTGGTAGGGGCCATGGGTTTGATAATTCTGGATATTAATGATAATGTCACCTTATTACATCTGTAGCCTGAGGAGATTTGGCGAAATTCATTTTTCTTTTACTTCAGACCCTGAAACATGATCAGGAAAAATACTAACTTCTACCAGAGGAAAAATCCCAGGTCCACTATGCATGGAAAGACATAAAAATTCTCAATAAAATTTTAGCATATGTAATCCACATTGTAAGAGTAATATACTCTCCCGAGTACATAGAGCTCATGATTCACATTAATACTAATACTTGCAAAAATAATGCAGTTTAACACCTCCTGACGTTTAACACGTCACAGGAGTACTGCCCACGTGTGAGGGTGGGATTCGAGGTCGTCCAATGTGTGTGAGAGGCGAGTTTCTCTCTGCCTTTTAGGCAGTGATTGCAGGTATGGGTTGTCAGAGAAAGTTGATGATGTTGTAGACTCTGCATTCTGAGAAACTGAAAGTGTAAGAGAAAACTTTAAACACTAGAGTGAATTTTCACTTGTGCCTAATTACCGCAAGGCAGAAGGACTAGTCTATACACACTATCACCTTTCTTGCACACTTGGTTGGTTACACACTTACTTGCTATGCATGCAGCATGGCTGTCTACTCACAGCTTTACATAAATTAAAGGAAATCACGTGCACTATTATAAAAGTGACATGTCTGACTGACATTATTTCATAAGGAGAAATTCTGCATAGCCACATTGTATGTAATATGTGATCTATGAATAATTGACGCATCATATTAATATAGACTTGGCCTCCCCATAAATTTGACATTAATAAATTTTTCTACTTCTACGAGTAGCAGCCAGAACAAAAGAATGCAGTTTGGGAGGACAGGAAAGCAATCTATAAATACCAGTAAAGTCACTTATCTGGGGCTTGGAAATGTATTTTCTGTGTGATTTTTTAATTTTAAGTCAAGCTGTGGGCAAGTTAACGATCATTAACCAAACCTTCAAAATACCAAAATGCTACAGCAATTTTTGTTTTATTAAAGTATAATGTGTACATAATAAAATACACAGAGTTTTAAGTGTAAGTTTGAGAGATTCTGACACCACCCTATCAACATCTAACACGTTTCTCTTACTCCAGAAAGTTTCCTCATGTTTCTTTTCAGCCCACCCATAAGCAACTTATGTTTAGACCTTTATCACAGTAGTTTAGTTTGTCCAATTCTAAAGCTTCATATAAATCGAATCACATAGTATGTACTCTCTTGTGTATGACTTTCCTTCACGAGGTCTGCAAGATTCATCTCTGTTGCGTGTATCAGAAATATATTCTTTTGTTTCTGATCACTGAGTGGTATGCCATTGTATGAAAATACAATTTGCTTATCCATTCACATGTTGATGGATATTTGGGTTATCAGTTTGGGGCTATGATGAATAAAACTACTGTGAACATTCATATACAAGTCCTTTTTTTAAATTATTTTTTAAAATTAATTTATTTTATTTATTTATTTTTGGCTGCGTTCAGTCTTTGTTGCTGCACGCGGGCTTTCTCTAGTTGTGGCGAGCGGGGGCTACTCTTCATTGTGGTGCGCAGGCTTCTCATTGCGGTGGCTTCTCTTGTTGCGGAACATGGGCTCTAGGTGAGCAGGCTTCAGTAGTTGTGGCACCTGGGCTCAGTAGTTGCGGCTCGCGGGCTCTAGAGCACAGGCTCAGTAGTTGTGGTGCACGGGCTTAGTTGCTCCGTGGCATGTGGGATCTTCCCGGACCAGGGGTCGAACCTGTGTCCCCTGCATTGGCTGGCAGATTCTTAACCACTGCGCCACCAGGGAAGCCCTAGCACTAGATTTTTAAAAATTTTAGTCAGTGTAGTGCACGGCAGTGGTATCTCACTGTGTGGTTTCAATTGCATTTTCTTGATGATGAGTGGGCTATTCTTTTATTAGCCATCTTGTATCTTTAATTTTGGTAAGATATCTGTTTAAGGCTTTGCCATTTTGAAAAATTGGGTTGCTTCTCTTTTTATTATTGAGCTGTTGGAGTTTTCTGTATATTCTAGATACAAGTCCTTTACCAGAATATTTCCTCCATTCTGAATCTTGTCTTTTTATTTCCTTTAGAAGGAATGGTATCTTTTATTTGTTTATTTAATTTTTTGTTTTTTGGACACTCTGTGCGGCATGTGGGATCTTAGTTCCCTGACCAGGGATCAAACTGCATTGGAAGCATGGAGTCTTAACCACTGGACCACCAGGGAAGTCCCAGAACGGTGTCTTTTAAAAAGCAGAAGTTTAAGATTGAATTACATCACTTAATCTTTTTTTTTTTTTCTTTCATGGTTAGTACTTTTTGTATCCTAAGAAATTTTGGCTTATCCCACGGTTATAAAGATTTTCTCCTCTGTTTTAAAGGCTTTCTGTTTTGGGTTTTTACACTGGGTACAACGTTTCAAAAATAAATCTAAGTGTTATTAGCTGAGAAATATTAGAAAGGTACGTATATAAATACTAAAACATAAGTGCTGCCTGTATTTTGAATGGAATAGTCAATAGTATGACATTTTTTTCTCACTAAAGGTCTTGTTATCCTTGTAAAGTTTCCATGAAAAAGTATTTCCATAGAACATTAAGAAGAAATTCTGGAACCAAAAAGACCCAATCGACATTACGATTAATATTTCAGTAACTACTGACTAGGCCAGTTACACAGCCCTGACATCTTTGCATCCTTCCTCTTTTTTAAATTTTTTTCGGTACGCGGACCTCTCACTGCTGTGGCCTCTCCCGTTGTGGAGCACAGGCTCCGGACGCGCAGGCTCAGCGGCCATGGCTCATGGGCCCAGCCGCTCCGCGGCCCGTGGGATCTTCCCGGACTGGGGCACAAACCTGCGTCCCCTGCATCGGCAGGCGGACTGTCAACCACTGCGCCACCAGGGAAGCCCCATCCTTCCTCTTTTTAAACATTTTTTTCATCCTCATTTAACTGTTTTGTTTGTATATTTGTCCTATTAAGTTCCTTGAGGCCATAGATTATGTCCTATAGTTCTCTATAGAACATTCAACTTTTATATCTGTGCTGAGTTTGCTTCTCTGCTGTTATCTGTTATATTCGAAGCAATTTGTATGTTCAAACTATCAGACAGCTCCTGTATAAATATGTTGTGTTTTGTTAAAAGCAGCTTGTGAAATCCTAAAGTTTTCAGTTAGTGATTTCATTCTATTTTATTTTTAAATGATTATGATTTAATTTCATACACTTAACAAATTTTACTGTGAAAAAGTACAAAATTACAAATTGTTGTCCAATTGTGAACATAGATTTTTGTTCAGAGAACAGGGTCACCATTAATACATGGTATAACTTTTAAATTTTACATTGAGAATCATTCTTTCCAAAAGTAGCAAAGGAAGCAGTGGATACAAATATCCCATTTTGTTAAGTTGCTTGCTCAGGCAAACATATCCTGATTGGAGGGTGAATCTTAGAAGAACTCCCGATTTGCCAGGAATTTTCTTCTCGGGTCGTGTAAGTGAAAGGCTGCAAGAGCTGAATTTCTCTTTGGAGGTAGGGGCTGAATAGGGATGCAACTTTCAGCAAAAACTAAATGGAGAGAACTTTATGCAGTGGATCAGGTACGAGATGGATAGCAGAACATAGGTATCATGCAGTGTCAGGGAAATGTATCCGGAAGGCTTTCATGTCAAGGTTTAAGCACCTTTACGAAGTGCTCTAGGCATGCTAATTCTTGGAGGTCAAAGAGTTATCTCGGATGATGGAGAAAAAACTAGTTAGAAGTTAAGGGAGATACTTTTTCAGAAACACAGGCAGGTGTGCCCAGGTGTGCACACACATGATATTAATGATGCTTTGGGACCCTTCCTCTGTTACCATACACTGAGCTGAGGACTTTCATAAAATAGCTCTAATCCTCACAAACAACCCTGAAAGACTTATGTCATCGTCCCAGCTTAGGGACAAAGTGACTGAACCCAAGTACCTCCCAAATTCACACGTGTAGTGCAGAGCTGGGATTTGAACCTGTGTCTTCCACGCTGGGACGAGGGTGTGATGTGTCAGCTTGGCTGGGCTGAGCAGCACCTCCAGGTGCTCCGGTGTATTTTCAGTGAGTGTGGGCTACACGGGAGGTGGCAGCTGTTTGTAGAACACACTCACCTTCTTCCAGTTACTCATTCGGTGCTGCTGTGAAGGGCCCTTGCAGATGTGTTACAGTCTTTGACTAGTTAGCATTGAGTTAATCAAAAGGGAGACGAAGCTCAGTGGGAAACCTAGTCAGATGGAAGCCCTTTAGAAGAGGAGTGAGGCTCTCCCTGAAGGTGGAGATTCCCAGCTCAGCTTGTGGTGGTGGGGTTCCCACTGCTCCGATGTTTCCTTCCCAGCTACCTGCCTGAGGACTGAAAGCCTCAGCTTCTGTTCCTGGCGGGCCATCTCCCCCACTGCCTGTCCTGTGGCCTCCGGCTTCTTAGCCAGCGCCCATTCCTTTGTTATATGTGTTCTACTCAGCCACTACTTTATTTCCATGATAGTATTTCTTTAAATCTTGCTCCAAATGCTTTTGAAAAAATTTTGTATGTCTCCATACACTCTTTACATGTTTATATGGGCTGATTATTCATAAGATAATTTATTTTTCATGTACAAAGTATGTCCAAGAGTGGAAGACAATGCTTTATCCCAGCTCATTTATCCCCACTTCTGGGAACCATTCAGCCTTTTCCATAGGGCTTAGGAAATCTTTCTTGAAAATACTGTATGTTTTAATGGGGCCAAATATTAGAAAAGATATCACAGGATTTATCTTATGATTCAGCACTGTGACTCTCTTGGGCTTGGCTCTAGGTTTGAAGGCTGACAGCGTGTTTTATATCTGAGCCTCACTGATGTTTTATACTGGCTGTGAAAGCCTTTGGCACCGTGTCCTTTTCTCAGAAATCTTAATAAACAACTGGGAGCAAGTTGCGCCTCATGAGTGGTTAGTACGTCCTGAATCAGCAAAAGCGCCTCTGTCTTTTCTGAAAGGCAAGCATTTGGCCACCATACAAGTTAGTGATGGTGCAGATAATTCAGTCAGGAGTGGAGCTGGGTCCTCGACGTCGGTGAGCGGCAAGGTGATCGGTGATGACTGACAGCCTCTTGAAGACGTGTGAATCTTTTGCCAATATCTTAACATTTCCAAGCTTAGTTCCATAAACAAATCCCATAATTGCGGTTTGGCTGGATATGCCTCGGTATCTAGTGGTTTCTAGAATATCTAACGTGATAATATTAATATAATTTACGTTTGAGAGAGTGCCAGGGGAGGTGGTTGGCCCAGAGTCCCTGCACAGTCCTGCCGAGTGTGCGGGGCTGCAAGGCTTGTCTGGCTCCATTTCTGGAGATGCCACCATAGGCTCCCCAGGGGTGGGAACTGGCTTGTTTGCTGCTTCTTGAGGTGTTTATTCCTTGTTCAGAAAGCGCTGGGCCCTGGGTTTCTTTCCTGTAATGCAGCCACGCTAGACGCAGGCATTTATCTTAGGCCTGCCGTGTCACCTGCGTGAGACGTGAGGTTCTGGGGAACTGAGGAGAACACAAAGTGCTGGCTGTTGCCATGAGCAGTGAAGCCCTTTGTCTCTGACCCGGGAGTCTTGTGTCTTCTGCCAGCTTCCAGGAGAGAGTGACAGGGTAGCTTACTGCTTCCAAGAGGGGCAAAATCTCAGACCCCTCACATTTGAGGGGTACGCCGGCCTCTCACTGCTGTGGCCTCTCCCGTTGTGGAGCACAGGATCCAGACGCACAGGCTCAGCGGCCATGGCTCACGGGCCCAGCCGCTCCGCGGCATGTGGGATCTTCCTGGACCGGGGCACGAACCCTGTCCCCTGCATCGGCAGGCGGACTCTCAACCACTGCGCCACCGGGGAAGCCCAGACCCACATTTTTACGAAGTGATTTTCCTTTGCTGACAACCACAGTGCTGCTTTTCTGGAACAGCAGTGTTGACGATATTAAAGACCACCACAACCAGACATTTGTTAAGCACCTGCTTTCCACGTGTGGCACATGCAGGCACTGTGCTGAAAACCTTCATGGTGGTCTGAGGTAGGTGTTTCCTTGGGCTCCGTGCAATGGAAGGGCACACAGATTAACCAAGTAAGAGTTTGCTCCTGGCGGTGTCCCCTCACCATGCTGCTGATGGTTGATACCTCCCCCCACCCCACGTCCAAGCTTTGTCCCCTGCTCTCTCCCCCACGGCATTTATCTGGATCTGGAATACTTTCTGACTCATGAATTATGTTTGTTTATTGCCTCCTCTCACCTCCAGAACCTCAGCCCCATGTTTGTCTCCTGGGCTCCCCGAGGCCCCAAGAACCATGCCCTGTGCCCGCCAGGCTCTCTGTAACACTTGCTCAATTAATGGTAACTTTCCTCTGTTGGTGAGAAAAAAATTTTTCTCTACCCTCCTAAATTCTTCTTAAGAATTCAGTGGACGTGAGACAGATGAACAGGAGAAAAACCCATTTAATTTGGTACCCGTGGGCGATCATGAACGTGATGCCTGGAGACTAACCGACAACAGGCAGCTTTTAGGTCTTTTTACATAAAGAGACAGTACATTGGTGCGGAGTTGATGGGACAAAGCTGCTTAGGTCTGGGTGCTTAATTGGTAAGGAATTGAAGCAATGTTTGGGCTTGGGTGGTGATTAGTAAAGAGTAACAAGGTTTGTTTACACAGGCTTCTTGGTCCTGCAGTCCCTGTCTCTGGTGACAGGGATGGCTCTTCTTAGCCTCCTGGTACAGGGAGACACCTTCACCGGGAGATTTATTTCCTGGTCTCAGGGGGGACAAAGGCAGGTCAAACTGTCTCTCTTGTACTGGCTGCTTTTCAAGTAACTTTAATTTGAAATAATCAATGTGCCATGGAGGCAGATTCTGGGGCAGGCTGCCCTGGGCCCCCATGGTTATGAAGTAGCTGCACTTTCTCTGATCTCACACCTACATCCGAGGCAGGAAGAGAAGACGACAAGACAAAGAGAAGGAGGAAGGGGAAAGGAAAGATGGAGGAAGAAGAAATGAGAAGTGTCTATTTCAGGAAAAAAAAAAAGTCAGAAACACCCAGTGAACCTCTGCCCATGTCTTGTTGGCTTGAACTGAGTCTATGAAGTATTCTAACCGAGTGTCTAGTTATATTGAACAAAAGTGGGGTTTTGCCAGTAAGAAAGGAGAGAATAAATATTGAGTAGGTAGCTGTTAGCATCTTCAAAAATGCTAGTATCTTTGTAACCTTCCAAAGTACCCTTTAAATAGACATAATCATTTCCTTTCTATGGATACAGGATAAAGGAGCTAAGCTGCTCAAGGTCACACTGCTGGTAAACTGGGAGCTAAGACTGAACTACAGTCTTTCTAGCTCCATTCTGTCGTTGCTCATAATGTTATACAATTGCAAATAGCCCTAGAGTCCTCTGAATGAATCTAACAATGAACTGTTTTTTGAGCACTACTGCTCTAGTCTGCTCGGGCTGCTGTAACAAAATACCATAGACTGTGGTTAAGCACCAGGAGTTTATTTCTCACTGTTTGAGAGGCTGGAAGTTGATCAGGTGCCAGCATGGCTAGGTTCTGGTGAGGACCCTCTTCCTGGCCTGCAGGCGGCTGCCTTCTTGCTGAGTGCTCACATGGCTCTGGGGTGAGGTTGTCGGGCGTGGGTGGGTGGAGGGAGTTGTGGAACAGAAGCTTTTGCTCTCTTCTTATAAGGGCACTAATCTCATCATGGGGACGCCACCCTCGTGACCTCACCTAAACCTAATTATCTCTCCTAATACTATCATATTAGGGGTTAGGGCTTCGACATATGGATTTGGAGGGCAGGGCGGGAGGTATACAAACATTCAGCCCATAATAACCACTCTTGATAAGATATTAAGCTAGGTACTGTGGATGGATATATCTGATGCTGTTTGACATGAAGAATTTTATACTCCCATAGACGTGGTAAGATATAATCCCAGGAAAAGATGACTACTAAATTACCCAAGAAGTCATGTTATCAGAGTTCAGAGAAACGACCACCTGGGCTGGTCTGAGAAGGCTTCAGGGAAGAGGTGGGATTTGATCTGGGCCTTGGAGAATGAGTCCATATAGAAGAATAGGGAGGGGCATTTAGGGAGCAAGAAATTGTATCTTGGTAGAAATGATATGTCCTTTCTTAGGACAAATTCTGAGAAATAATACTGGGGAGATTAATTATATTTTTAATGTATCCGACACAGATAGAGACAGATTATTTTAATAAGCAAGCTGTTGGTACATTTACCAGTTAGGAATGTGGATGAATGTGAATTTATAGCCATCTCATCTCATTAATAAATGGAAAATTATTCGGTTGGTGAAATCAGGGGTGCAGGACCCCTTGAGGGCAGGGACCACGCTCTCTGTGTGGCAGTTAGTCTCCTTGCAGGCTGCGTGGCACATTACATTCTGGAAACTCAGTTTGCTGGGGAGCCAAGGTTGAGAGCGTCCAGCTTCAGAACCCACCACACACATACCCGCCTTTTTAGTAGCAGCTGATTTCTTAATATTTTTTTGGCTATTTTTGTAATTGCTTTGTTACATGGCAAATCCACTGCTCCAGTGGCCGTAGTTGATTGACTCGGGGTGGCCGCATGGGCCAGAAGGGGTCACCCATGGGCTGGTCTAAGGGCGCCCTGCGGTTCCTGACATCCTCCCTAGAGGTGTCCCGTCTAGTGCAGCCGTCTCAGTTCCAGGGCTCCTGGGCTGGTCTAAGGGTGCCCTGCGGTTCCTGACACCCTCCCTAGAGGTGTCCCATCTAGTGCAGCCGTCTCAGTTCTCGGAGCTCCTGCCAAGAGGCACGAGTCCTTCAGGCTGACGGGGAAATTCCTACCTTACTGCGCACGCACAGGCAGGTGGAGGGCGTCTAGGTTTTGACACACTTAGTGGTGCTGATGTGTCGGAAGGAGGACCACATGGTGATGTATTCACTGGGCTGTCCTCCCCCACTGCCTCGTCCTATTCCCTGGCGACCTGGACGCTGTCCTAAGAACCTCCTGGTTATCCTTCAGCTCCTGCAAAGAACAGAAGTGTGCTCTGCACAGGGGCACAGTGAGCTGGTGGTCAGACCCACAGAGACTGCAAGGGGGACTCCCCCCGCCCCTGCGAGCGCTGGGAAGTGCAGCCCCGGGCCCCCTGTAATCCTCAGCTGAGTCCTCGGTCTGGGACCCCTACCTGCTCCCCGAGGAATGGCTCTATGTCAAAGGTCTAGAGAAGAGCAGACTCTCATTTCTGAAAATATCATCTGTGTGGCCCTTCCCCTTCCAGCATCTCAGGGAATACAGGGCGGTGCCTGCACTCCTGGTAATCATAGGGCAGGGTTATTAAAAGCTACTTTGGGGCTTCCCTGGTGGCGCAGCGGTTGAGAGTCCGCCTGCCGATGCAGGGGACACGGGTTCGTGCCCCGGTCCGGGAAGATCCCACATGCCACGGAGCGGCTGGGCCCGTGAGTCGTGGCCGCTGAGCCTGCGTGTCCGGAGCCTGTGCTCCGCAACGGGAGAGGCCACAGCAGTGAGAGGCCCGCGTACCGCAAAAAAAAAAAAAAAATCTGCAGATGCGGCTGTGAAGGTGGAGGATGACGAGAATGAGGAGCAGTGTCTTCATAGTTTCCTTAACTATGTACAGTTCCTCGGAGGATTTCAAGCCCTTTGTAGCTCTTGTTACAGTCATAGCCCCCAGATTCCAGGGAAGGAGGTAGGCAAGGCAATGACTGCGGTAGAAAGGGGCCGGGGAAGGAAAATGCCAGCTTCCCGCAGCATTTTGAGGACTGACAGCCGGGGCTAAGCATCACTCCTGGCTTGCTGGCTGAGCACATTTTATTTTCTCCTTTCCCTGGAGTGTTTGCATCTGCACCATAAACCCAACTGTAGAGGACGCTTTGGAGAACACTCTTGGGTCTGCGATCAACGGGAACATTGGGCCCTGAGGAATTTTATTAACTTAGAGGAATTACCGATTCAACTGAGATGATAGCAGGAGGGTTTTTAAAAAACACTGTGCTGCGTGCATCCTGTCCCCTGTGCCAGCACCCGTCACACCTTGTCCATGGCGGACCCTCAGCACGTCCTCGAGACCAAAGTTCGTGGGTTGTTCATCTGAAAATTTAAGATGCTTTAAGACACTGGTTCGTGGCGCGCCGTGTAATCCTTTAGGAATCGCTGGTCTCTTCATATTGCGACCTGGCAAGGGGAGCTTTGGTGCCCCTCTCCCAGCCCTGAGTGCAGACGCCCCGCTGCACTTCCCTTGTTCAGAGCTCTCGTCCCAGCTCCTTTCTTGTTCTCACCATGAATTTAACGCTCTCAATAAACTTTATCTCGCCTTTTATGTGGTTGGTACTAAATCTCTTCTGCTGTCATAAGAGACACCTTTTCAGTCGCTTTTGCACCTTTTCTAATTACTCCCAGCTCTGTGGTACGGGGACCTGGCCTCTGGATCTTTCCTGAAAGTGGGTGATTCTCCTCTGCACCACGTCCTGTGACGTCATGCTGGGATGTCGCCTTAGAGAGAGCCTCAGGGCTAAACACACGTCCTTCCTGCCCCATCTCTCGGGCTCCTGTTCTCCACACACTTGGAGGCACAAAACTACTTTAGAAACAGGTTCCAGCTCGTGATGACATCTGTCTCCTTGAACCTGAACTGACGCCGCGGGGCTCTTTGCACGGCTTCCTGTCCGTGTATTTTGACAACTCACGTGGAAAGCTTTGTATCCCCACCAGGACTTCACATTCTTTGATAAGAGGGCCTGCAACTTACACTTAAGACACTTCCAGCTCCTGGTACAGTAACAAGTGCTGGGGACTCAGTCCACAGACACTGGACGGAGCGTCAGCGCTCCTGCTGCCGGCTGTGTCCCCTCTTAGGGCTTCTCTGTGTGGTTAAAGGAGACAGCTCGTCCCCCATCGACCCTGCATTCTGCAAAGGGGCAGCTGACCTGGTTGATCCAATCCGATTACCAATCGTGCTGCTTGTGACTCTGCTCCAGAACTGGTTGGTCGACTCCCGAATCTGAGGAGTTCTTTGATTCAGGACTTCATACAAGCCACTCAAGTATTTTGAGCAAGCATGAGTCCATACTTTGTGATTAACTGTTTCTTTCACGGTGCTCTCCAGAATGGAGGCGATTAGAGTAATATACAAGGACAGTTAACTTTAATGTGGTCCTGGTGGTAAAAACCATCCTTTCAAATTAAATTACTTGTAAACTACACAGCCAGTGATGTTTTAGGCAGCTTCGATTTTCTGACGTATTTTTGTTCGTTGCTCCCGGTGTCTCTATGCGGCCTGTGCTGGTCTGCAGCAAGTTATGTGGCATTTTCTTATCTCAGAGTTTATATTGAAATTCTGTACTTCACAAAGAGTATTACTGGTGAATGTCACATAACAGAAGTGCTCCATGATCAAAGAGGTTTGTAATATAGTCTTGGGGCCTTTCATGTTCTAATGTGCATTGTCGGGTTCAGCTGAGCCGGGGGGAGTGAGCTGCCGGGTGTTGGAGCAGCAGATCAGGACCAGGAGCCAAAATGAAAGTTAACAGCCGAGACTTTAAATCTCTCACTGCCGTGATGCAAGCAAGAGTCTAAGCCAGAGAGAGCACGACCCCCACCCCATTTTCCCTCATGAAGCCCCGCACTGCTCGAGATCCAGGTGGGGGTCCTCCCGGTGCAGAGGGAGCCCCAGCAGGAGGCTCTGGCAGTCTTATAGACCTAGGGCTGCTGGGGAGGGGAGGGGCTGGGAGGGGAAGGTCCTGATGTTGGAGTCATTGTGGAGAAAGCATCTTCACGGCCCCCTCTCCCCTCCCGCTAGTAGGAGGTCTCCCAGAGGTGCCTGAGGAGGGTCCCTGTTGAAGGCCCCAGTGAGGAGTCTCGGAACGGAGGTGCCTGGGCTAGGAGCGCAGGCGCGCCTGAGCGCTGGACTCCCTGCGCGTAATCGCCCTCCGAGAGGATGAAATACAAGGGGCGCTTCTCAAACGTGTTTAACTATGGGGTTCCTTTTATTTATTTATTTATTTGCGGTACACGGGCCTCTCACTGCTGTGGCCTCTCCCGTCGCGGAGCACAGGCTCCAGACGCGCAGGCTCAGCGGCCATGGCTCACGGGCCCAGCCGCTCCGCGGCATGTGGGATCCTCCCGGACCGGGGCACGAACCCGCGTCCCCTGCATCGGCAGGCGGACTCTCAACCACTGCGCCACCAGGGAAGCCCTGAGGTTCCTTTTTACACGTCCCTTGTGACTGGTATTCTGATTTCAGAATTGCCAGACTTTCAACCTGCAGTTGTTCAAAGTTTAGTCTTTAAATTAGGAAACTTTTTTTTTGTTCCTCTAAATGTGTAGGCTTCATCGGTAACATTTCTTTGCGTCTAGCTACAAATTCGTGCAGCTGTGCTTTTCCTTCAGTGCTCGTGTGCTTGTGTAATGACACCTGCAAAATGCAGGCAGACCACGCCAAGGGCTTCGAGATCACCTCCCAGGAGCGGAAGGCAAAGGCCAGAATTAATTGCTGCAGCAATTATTTTCCACTTTACAGACGAGAAAACTAAAACTTAAAGCCGTAAGTAACACTTTGTCACTGATGACGTTGGGTCTAAAAGCCACAGAATCTGCTTCCAGAGGCTGAATCTTAACTGTTATTTCTGATGAAGGTATTAGCTGAAAAGAATCATCTGTACTTGAGCAAATGATTAATTTAGACACAACCCTACATGATATCAAATAAATCGTAGTCAGATAAGCCTACAGCGCAATCCTGATATTAACATGCTGTCCTTTCCTCTCTGGAGGAACCAGGGAAATGCCCGCTCTTCTTCTTGTCCTTTGGCCAAGGTCACTCCTGGCCACTGGCCTAGGTCATCAGAACGGCCAGCCTGTGACGTCCTGCTGCCCGTGCCTGCAGTCGCTCAGTGTTCAGCCTTGAAGCTCTTCCGTAACTTCGTTTCTAATCCTCTGGTTATTTCTGTTCTTCGACGGCTAATTCCACAATGCCAAGGTGAGACTCCCCTCCGATGCAAATGTATTTGGAGATGCTTGTTACAGAACATTTTTCTGAAGAATGCCTATGGCGGCTTCTAGTTGTCTCTTCTCTGTGCTGCTGTAGTTGAAAAATTTAAAAAAATATATACTGTTGGCTCTTCCATGTCATGTGATAATTACGAGAGACTCTATACTTGCACCCCAGAGTCGCGTGTGTCCAGGGCCTCCCTGGCTACACACACCACTCCTTACACTGCTTGGGGTTTGCAGCCATAGAAGCTATGGGGGCCATATTTTCTCAGCCAAAATTTGGAACACACGCCCCAGCCAGGATGACTGTACGTATGGGTACACAGGACATAATATTTCTTTCCCAGAAAACCTGAGGCATATGGTCTCCATATGTACAGAATCTATGGCCTCTCACACGTCTGTTTGCTGATGAATTTCTAGTCACATGAATATGTAACAATAGTAATGTGATTTTTATAGCGTCGCTGTCTGGGCCTTTCCATTTGGAAAGGATATTCATCATTTCTGTTTATGGCCAAATTACTTCTCAATTTTGTGGCCAGCCTGACATTATAAGTTATGTATCTTGGTTTTGATGTTCTTCAGTGAGTATATTTTCTTACTTCTATTTAGGGATCTGTGCTCTGTCTACGCAAAAAAAAAAAAAAAGGGGCTGTGTGTGTTCATTTGTCCTGAAAATGTCTGTGGAGGAGGTTGCTTGATGGAGAATCAGTGTGGGGAGAGATTTCAGGGGAAGTATGTGAGGAGGAATCTTTAGAAAATACGATTAAAGTTTATGAAGTTAGTTCTCTGCTGGGGTCAACGAACACGGATATTTTGAAAGGCATAATAAATGATGAATGAAGGCAGGACGAGAAAATGGCAGAAAAATGGAAACCATAGTGGTGTAGAAGGTATTTTTTTCATCCAGGCATCCACCCTTCAGCCTGCTCCCAGGTGGCGAATGGAGAAAACAAATAAATAGATGACTTTCACCCACAGTAGAGCAAACAGCAGTGCTAGGAAGTGGAGCAAAGGCTGATGATACCTGGGGGGTTAATGAAACGTGGCTGAGTAAAGAAATAATAAGCACAGCGAGCATTTATTAATAAAAATCCTGAAAGTGGTAGCCAGTGACATTCTGGTAGACAGGATCACCTCCAAAGTAAGCAAGAGATGATACATTTGATTGGAATAACAGAAACAAGAAGCTCCTAAAAGAAAAATGATGCCTTCATAGCGGTTAAACTAAATTGGACACGATGCAGCTCGTTAAGTTGATAAGTGTAGGTATTGTGATGGGCAGGCCGTATACATTACGTTGACCTTCAGACAGACATGAAAGCCAAGCTTGAAGCACCAAAGAGTGATGGATGGCACAGGGAACCCCTTCGTATTTTTCTCTTCGTTAGGTGGTTTTAAACGAAACATAAGCGCCATTCAAAATCCTTTGGTTTTTGGCAGCACTTCTCTCGCATCTCTCTGCAGAGGAGTCTCATTTTCCCACCGGGCCACATAGGTCATTTTTTCTCCATCTCTTCCACTGTGTGCAGAGAAACAGTCACACCTTGCTTAAAACTGTTGAGGTGTTTCCCGTTATTCATTTACGGGAAAGAAACTCCTCAACACGGCCTGCCTGCCCCTTGCCTACTTCGCCCAGGGCTGTGGAGGCTACCGTAGGGTCCCGAAGTGTCATCCTCCTAGTGTCACCCTGAGCTAGTTCTGACCCCGCAGGGAAAGCTTTCTCCCTTCTCACCCTGGTGATCGCCTTCTCAACTGTCAAGTCTCGGCGCGTGTGTCACCTCCTCAGGGAGACCTTCTCTGACCCTCAGCCTAGGGTGGGTCACCCGCTGGGGACCCTTGCGGTGTTCTGAGTCTATCTTTATGGTATTCGATACAATTATGTACTTATGTCATCTTGTTTCTTCCCCACCAGACCAAGCTCTGCAAGGTCAGGGGACCATCTTCTGTGCATCTCCGAATTTTTAGTCATGGTGTTAAATGGTATCACCTGGTATGGAATCTGCTGTAGAGTAGGTGTCTTCACCTGGTGTGGAGCGCACTCACTGCCTGGTGTGCATTGGCTCATCTAATCCCTAGGAGGGAGGTGCTATGATTACCCACGTGGTTCAGACGAGGAAACTGAAGCATGGAGGAGATAAGCAGCTAGTAAACGTGGACAGATAGTTAAGCCCAGTCCGTCTGTCTCCACAACCTGACTCTCCTGAATTTTTAATCATGGTGCTAAACTGCAATTCGAGACAAGAAACTCCCTCCCAGACTTTCCTCCTTGATTTTATGCCCTCTTTTCCCAGGAGTGCAGCTGTAACCTGAACCCCATCTATCCATCCATCGACCCTCCCTCCCTCCCTTCTTTCCATCTATCCTCCCATCCGTCCATTCTGTCACTAAACATTTTCAAACACCCAATATATACTAGGTACCATAGTTAGCACCGCAGATACAGGGTGGAGAAATATTAGTTCCTGTCTAGATGCATTTATACATAAATATATACATTTATATAGAAATGTTTTCATCTCTATATTAATCTCTGTATGTTCATCAATGTATACCAGTCAATATCTGTCTACCTACCTATCTCTCTACCTATCTCTCTAATCATCTATTTATATAGCATCTGAATATACACATGCATTCAGACCAGTAGCAGGAAGTCTAGTGGAAGTTTTAACAAATTATTATGGTCATCCAGCAGACAGAGGTTATTAAATGATTACCTGAAAAAGTGTGGGAGGGCAAAGCTTATGGAGGAGCTGACGTCTGGATCTGGAAGGATAATAGAATAATAATGCATTTGGCAGGCCAATAAGTAGAGAAGAACACTGAAGTGGGACTCATATGGTGGGGAGCGAGGCCTGTGGAAGGGGGTTCAGTGGAGGGGCTTTGGGGTGTGGGATAGAGTGGCAGGAGACGAGGTAGGGGGTAGACTGGAGACCACATGGTGAAGGCTTTTGTAAATAGGATTTTCCTTCACAGTGAGGGGTCCACAAAGGCCTCCCTGTGGCTGATGGTCTGGAGTGGGGCTCACTGGGGGAGGGAGGTCCATTAGCCAGTAGCACCAGCTGGTCTCCAGGTCACAGAGGTGACAGAAGCCCTTCTAATCCTTCAGTTCTGCATCACAATGGTTCCATTGCTCTTCCTGGGCTGCACAGCCTGGAATGGATGACCTGTCTGTGGATGGACTCTCTTCAAGGCGTGAAAGGTTTGCTTGGCAATTCCTTTATTGACTTGAAGATGGGTTTAATATCTAACACCTGTTAGCTGCTTTGTTGGGGATCAAAGGTGAATATTAATCATCCAGGCCTTCTAAGTCCCAGTACTTAGTAGAAAAGGGCACAGTCTCTACCTTTCTTCCTTCCTGGGGCGGTGAGCAGAGGAAAGGCTTTCACCATCAGAAGACTGCTCTCTACCACGTGCACCTGTCCTATCCCCTATGCTCTTTGTTTTATACCCAAAGCTTCTGACCCTAACGTGTGCATCCTCTGCATAGATGCAACCTGGAATCCCCTGGGCCCCTCCTTCTCCTCCAGTTCCAGGTAGCACTGGCTTTAATGCTCATGAATTCCATGGCCTGTGAGGGCCCCAAGCTCCCCACAGGACATGCGGTCAACGAGCTGTGTCCCCCTCAGCTTCCCGATACTCCTTATGGGCAGTTTCTGACCCACACTACTGCAAAGTAGACCCCAGAGCCTTCCATAGCTCCCCATCCCCAAAATAGCCCCCGTGGAGCATCTAAGCGTGAAGTGGGGTTGACTAAGAATTTGGGAGGTCACGTTGCACACTGCTCGGCCCTCCATCTCCTTGACCCTTCTCTCTTCTTATCAAGAATTCCAACCTTTATCCTTCTCTTATGCAGGAAAAAAAAAAAAATCAGCTGTCTCCAGTTCCTGTTCCCGGATCCAAATGACCCACTCATCACGGTGTTCTGCCAAAGGAAAGGGATTTCTTTCGAGTGGTACCCACCCTCTGTAGCAGGCAGCCATGATTCGAAAGACCAGTTCTTACTTTCTGTTCTTATGAGAGATAAGTGAAGTTTCTAAAGTGGGCCAGTGATTAGACTGTGTGCCCGGTGTATGTACATACATTTGTGTGTGTGCATCCTGGTATGTGTGTGTGTGTGTAGGCATGTAAAACATGTGTACCCACATGCATGCATCTACAACTGATGTCCCAGGGAATGTGTAAATGGGCCGAGTCTTGAAGTAGACGTGGAATTTTAGATTTCTGAGAAAGTTGCAGCGTGGCAGGAACTCGTACTGGGGGACGACTGACAAGTCAAGGATTGAGGGCGCCCCAGACGATTCACGTGTTGGAGCGGCGGCCACCTTGGTGCACACACTGAGGTGTGTGGACACCTTTGAAGCTCTTTTGCAACCAGAGGTTCGCCTCGGTGCCTCCCATCCACACACGGGGCTAAATGCCCTGGCGTCACACTCAGGATCACCCTCACCCCGTTGCCCCTCATTTTCCTCGTCTGTAAATTGGGGTGATAAGTGTCCACCTTTGAAGTGTGTGTTGAAATGTCTAGTGTAGTTTCTGGCTCGGGAGGGTCTAAAACATGTCCCCGTAGCGTGGCAGCTAAGCGCGTGGGCTCTGGCCCTGGGCTGCCTGGCTCTCTAGCTGTGTGATCCTGACTGAAGTAAGTGACCTCCCTGTGCCTCGGCCACTGCCCACCAAGTGCAGCAAAGAAGAGTCCCTGCCCCCTGGTGGCGCCGTGAGGCGTAAAGCAGCGGCCCGCGCCAGGCACTTGGACCGCCGTCCGCTATCCAGCGAGCATGGGGATTGTCACTGCCAGGGTGTTGACCCTGGGAGCAAAGTCCCGCTTCATAGAACATTGACTTGTCGACTAGCGGCCAGACCTAGACACGCTCCCCCTGTGATTTTCTTGCAGTGCGATGATTTTTGAGTCCTTTTCTCTGGTCACGAATAACCTCTGTGTAGTTGATTTGCATAGCACCTGTCAGTTGATTCCGGGGGTGCTGAGACAAGTGAGCTATTTTAGTTCTAAAACAATATTTTTGTTCTAAGCAGTCGAGGAGGGGAGGGGAGATTTACTCTGACAGTGAGACCAGTCCGATTCCACCGGCTCACGCTGGCCACTGCCCGTTGGGACCCCTCGCTGGTCCAGCCGCGGGTGCATTTCAAGTTCAAACTCACCTGCTTTCCTGTTAATCTTAGGAAAGGCTCTCGACTCTCTCCCAGCGAAGGGGGCAGATCTGAGTCACTGTTTTCCCTGTGTTTGTGCCATTTGCAAACAAGGCAGAAGTGGATGGGGTCGTGCTTCTGCCAGAGGTGTGCATCCCAGGCACAAGCACCCGGGCTTCTTCCTTCAAGGATGAACACAGGGTCTCACTACCCATAGCCAATTTTAAGGAAGGCCACTTGTTATTTTTTTTTAATATAAATTTTATTTATTTATTTTTGGCTACATTTGGTCTTCGTTGCTGTGCGCGGGCTTTCTCTAGTTGCGGCGAGCGGGGGCTGCTCTTCGTTAGGGTGCGTGGGCTTCTCATTGCGGTGGCTTCTCTTTTTGCAGAACATGGGCTCTAGGTGCGCGGGCTTGAGTAGTAGTGGCTCGCAGGCTCTAGAGCGCAGACTCAGTAGTTGTGGTGCACAGGCTTAGTTGCTCCGTGGCATGTGGGATCTTCCCGGACCAGGGCTCAAACCCGTGTCCCCTGTATTGGCAGGCAGACTCTTAACCACTGCGCCACCAGGGAAGCCCCCTATTTTTGCTTTTGATAAAAGAATATATATTTCGGAATCTGACCTCAGATGCAGCATTATTTTAGGACTTAGGAAAAAACTGGGTGCAGACCGCACAACCTGGAGCTAGTTAAAATGGAATCTGACATACAGAGTGGAATGAAATGGCTTTTGTGAGCCTTCAGAGGAAAGAGATCTTTTCCTTTGATTATATAATTGTTTATCTGCTGCGTATGGCATAACTAGGAGTTGCTGCTCTATGACTTGGGGACAGAAATCCAATTTGACCTCCTTTTGTGCAGCACGTTCATTTGCACAGGAAGATTCAATTATTCCCTCACTTATGAGGCTATAAATGAGTTTGCTGGGCTAGTTGCTGACACTGGCACTCTCATCATTATTCAGATTAGTTTTCACTTTTCTAAACTGGTCTTCTGCCTGCTGCTCTTGGAGCCCAGCCAGCATTTTGGAAGAGGATTAAATAATCCTCCTCTCACAACTTCCTACGTGTTTTGCTATTTTGTTCTCTCCCAAGTGTCATCCTCTCCTCACACACACGTTTTCCACGGCTGAGGATTTCAGACGCCTCCGTGGCTGGTTGCTCTGTGGACGGCGGGGCTGTGGAAGGGCAGCCCCCCTGAGCTGTTGGTCCTCTGTGCAGATACTGAGCTGGGGCCCAGAGCGTTCCCACCACTGGAGAGCAGAAATCGCTGTTGACGTGCACGCGGATCCATTTGCTTTGCCGAAAGCAGAGGCAGAGAGAATCAGCGGGAATAAGTCCCGAGGACAGAAGGACAAAGTGAGGGCCCCTGGCACAGAGAGCGGGACACTCAGCCAGCTGAAGGGGGCCTCATACGTGAGTGGCTCTGAGGGCCGGCGCCTCTTTCACTCTGTTGGTGATGGACTTGCCCTAAAGCACCCAAGACTCCTTCAGAGCACCTTGCAGACCCGGGGTGGGGCAGGGGGAACGTTTCCTCTTGGGTTTTAGGTGTGGGACCTGCATAATACAAACTATACCTTCCTGCGTGTGGATCCTGGGAGAAGGGTTCCGTGTAAGGAGAATGAAGGTGGCCTTCCACACGCCTCTCCTTCCCCACGGCATAGAATCTTCTCACCTACAATTTTTCCATCTGGTTGGAGCACAACCAGGCAGATTCCAGCCCCTCAGACACCTAACGGAATCTCCAGCTATCTTGCATCCAGCTCCCTGCCAAGTCACGTGGGCCGTGAACTAGCCTTCTGTGCAGCCCCTGAGTGCGGGTGTCTTCCTGCCGCTCCCCGGCACTCGCATTTTCCGCGTCTTCAGCGGGAAAAGCTCTGCCAGGAGTGCGTCTTCGTTGCTGCTCACCCGGTCCTCGGCTCGAGCTGTGCATCCTCTCCGGGGGAGCTCCAGGGACCTCGTAGAGCCGGGTCCCTCGCATAGCCCACCAGCTGAACCGGAGTCTCTGCGGGTGATGCCCAGGCAGGCGTGTGTTCGAGACAGGTCCCAGGTGCTGCATCGTGCAGCCAGGATTCAGAACAGCCTCCCCACAGGAGGCTAACCCCTTGGCCTCGCTCATCCTAAGGATTCAAAGAGGGCGTAGGGGACTTTTGCAAATACAGACAACCCCACGCAGAAGTTGCAAAACACCGTGTAAATGTGACAACATATTTGCGAGCGTTGCCCGAGGGAGACTGCAAGAAAGGATGCACAGCTCCCCTGGAGCTGGCGGGGGGAGCCCCAGGAAACAGGCATTTGGGGAGATCAGGGCTTTCCTGGAGAGAGGCGGCCAGGCAGAGGGAGCAGGTGCTCAGGCAGGGAGTTAGGGGTTGGCAGGTGTTAGGAGACCCGCGAGGGCTGCAGGAGATGGGACGCAGCCTTGGAGGAAGAAAGTCGTTGGGGGCAGGACGGCGACCAGGCTGTGCCCGGCTCAGGGCCAAGTTCAGGTCCGTGTCCTCAGACCTGGGGCCAGCAGATGCTTCGCAGCTGGTGCCAGTGGTCAGTTCCTTGTGCTAAACTCATACCCCTTGTATGATGCGGATGGAGATCCTGCCGGACTTGGGAAGATTGGGGGTGTCAGTCTGCAGCTGAGGGTCTGGACTGAGTAGGGGGTGTGGGAGAGAGGCTGGGCCAGCTTGTATCTGAAATGCGGTCGACACTTTCGTGAATGACAGGGTTTCAGGAGCGAAGGAGGATGGATCCCCCGTTCGGGGTCCGAGTAGAGAATAATGGCATCTGCAGAGGTGGGGGACAGGGAGGGTCTGTTTCTTATGCTTTTCTTTCATTTTTCTTTGAGGAAAGGAAATAAGGTCAGATTTGGGTTTGTGAAGCTTAAGTTGCCAGCAAGACCCTGAGGAGGAGGTGAGGCCAGGGGTTGGGGGATAGTTGCATGGTGGGTCTGGATGGCGGTTTGGGACGCTCAAGTAGCTAACAAGACTATAGATACATCAAGTAGGATAATGGTTGAAAATTCAGCGGCTGGCTTGGCCAATTACGAGGTCATGTGTCTTCTGTCATCAGAGTAGTTTCGATAAAGTGGAAATGGATGGGAGCAACACCTGGTTTCGCAGGGTGGAGGGACGATGGAAGGTTCAAAAAATTGGAAACAGCATCCTCTGTCCGCCCTCCTCCGCCCCCCAAAGAACTTATCACAACCCTTCATCCCTATCCTGTTCCCTTTTCCATTTTTGTTGACCTCTCGTTTCTTAATTGTAACACAAGCACAACTACTGTTTATTCTCCTCTCAGACTCAAAATCTCACCCTAATCAAGGCCCTTTTCATCACTCCTAAGGTATTGTGGTATCTCCTCACCATCCTCCTGATCTCCAGTCTCACTTCATCCAAAGGAAAGTACTTTCATTTTATAAGTATGTTGCCCCCAATACTTCTGTAGTAGCCTAAGCCTGGTACTCATGGCACGTTGTAATCTGCTTGCCAACTCACTTTCCAAATTTAGGTCCTGGTGCTCACAGTATGAATCTGCACCTCACTGTTTTCTTGATCCGGGCTCTGAGTTAAGTTTGCTTAGCAAAGCCTCTGTGCCCTGCATTGTTAAGCATTGCTCCCCCCTTGCCTTCCCAGCCCTGACATTTCCTTGAAGGTCCAGGTCAAGTCGGACCACCTCTGAGAAGCCTCACTTTAGCCCGTGATGATTGCCATGTGCCAATAGCTCTGTCCGCCCCAGGTGAACACAGAAGTTCTCACTTTATGTCATTTTCCATGGGCAGATCTGGTTCCACACTCCTAACGGTAGGGAACCAGGTTCTCTTTGGGGGAGAAAAGGTGTATTCTGTCTATCACGTGCCCCTCTGGGAATGAACTAGCACACATATAGTAAATAGATTCCTAGTTCAAATGAGGAAGGCAGTACTTAAAAACCCTGATGTAAATTAAAAACGTGCATGGCAAATACAGGCTCAGCATCTTTAAATATATTGGAGATTATATCTGTGCTGATAAACAGATTGGTTTGAAGGTAGAAGTAAAAATGTTCAACTTGTAATTTGTACTAAGGCTTGAATGTTTGTGTCCCCCCAGAACTCGTAGGCTGAAGTCCTACCCCCCACAATGCGATGGTATTTGGAGCTGGGGACTTTGGGAGGTGATTAAGTCATGAGGGTGGAGCCCTCATGAATGGGATTAGTGCCCTTATAAAAGAAGCACCAGAGAGCTCCTTTCTCCTTTCTTCTGCCTGGGGACACAGCAAGAAGACGGTGTCTGTGAACCAAGAAGCGGGCTCTCTCCCCCGACACGAGTCTGCTGGCACCTTGTCTAGGACTCCAGCCTTGGAAGTGTGAGAAATACATTTCTGTTGTTTACAAGCCACCCAGTCTTCGTATTTTGTTATAGCAGCCCCAAACATGGAGTGAATTGTCATTATTTTAACCCTTTAAAAGTCTTTAGAACAATAAGTGTGGGGTAGGAATTCCCTCATACGGGGTTTCTCAGCCACGGCCCTGTTGACACTTGGCTGGATGTTTCATTGTGTGGGTGGTCCAGGGCACGGCAGGATGGTGAGCGGCATCCCAGGCCTCACTTAACCTGTTGCCAGTAGCAACCGCATCCATTTATGACATCCCCAGACGTCTCCAGGCATTGGCAAATGTCCCCTGGGTGTGGGCAAAGTGGCCCCCAGTTAAGACAGGATTCTGGTCCAAAGTTTTAGACTGTGAGTGAAATTTACACCCTTGGAAGAGGTGGATTGATATCCTACTGTAGTTCCCTGGGGGGAGTGGGAAATCTGTCACTATGTGGGGACAGAAACCGGACGTGCTTTCAAGCTGCTGCCGTCAAGAGCTCTGTGTCCCCTTGGGAGACACACGGGGCATGATGAAGAGCCTCGCTCGAGGGCCTCGCAGATTAAACAGCAACTTTGTTCTCAGGAGACCTTGGGACTGGGGTGAACGCACCAGGTAGTCTCATCACCGTGAGAACGTTCACGGGTTGTGCGCCCGTCAGTCTTGGTGATTCGGAGGTGAGGCGCTTCCCAGCCGCTGTGGTCCCGGCGTTGAAGTTACATTAGAGGAATGTGTCTGACTGACAGTGAACTTCTAAAGTTGGAGGGACCCACTGGAGTTTAGCCACTTTCACTGCCCGTGATTCCAGGGCCCTGTGGCCACCCTGACATTTGCGCGATTTATTATTCAGGGACAAACGTGTGTGAGCACAGGGTGGGGATGCTCGGGTTCCATTAAGCATACAGCTGTCTTGGGCATGTGCCCAGATGCTCTGTGATGGGCGAGTCTGAAAATCAATGACAACAGTGAAAGACAGATAGGATAACACTAATGAGCTCCATAATCATCGCTTGTAAAACATGTCCCAGCTTCCCAGGCTTCCCGGGGGCTTGTGTGTATTTGGCGTGAGTGAGCCGGAGTGGCTGTGTGGGCCCCTCGCTCGGTCGCCGGGAGCACTGCTGAGCCCCGTGCCCCGGAGAAACGAGGGGACGCCCCAGGGGAGGAGAGGCAGGCCCAGCCTCCCCGCCACCACTTGGTGATTCTCTTCCCGTGGAGGCCGCCTGACCTCTGAGCCTCTGTTTCCTCCTATCAGATTAATCAGACACCCCTGTCAGTGGTGGAGATGAGACGCACATGGAAAGTTCTTTCTCAGCTGTGCCGCGCTCCCCAGACAGTGGTTGAAATGACCCCATCCACAGCTCCCTGGTCCGAGAGGAAGAGGCGGGCTGCTCTTCATGAAGGGAAGCCCTCAGTGGGACCAGGAGTGGGGTCCTTCTACCAGCCAGGAGCCCCTCAAGTGTTCTGGGAATAAGGGATGAAGTGTGGGTGCAGGAGCCTCCCCAGCGGCAGAGGGGCTGGGAGGGGGAGGTCTGGAAGGGGTGGAGAAACAGTCACCCGCCCATGTTTGCGCTGCTGCATGCGGACCAGCCAGAGCTGGTGGGAAAGTGCAGGAGGCCATGCGGGGCTGGCTGCCAGCGTGGAGCCCAAATGGGGGCTCTGCAGAAACTTCTGCAGCTCCGTGAGAGCCTTGACCCCGGGGGGCCTCTGCTTAGTGACTGCCCAGAGCTCTGCTGTCAGCAGGGCCCTCAGGCAGGAAGATGGGCCGGACAGGGAGAGCGAGGGCCATCTGGGGACCCCTGGGGACCACCGGGCGTCTCTGCAAACGTCTGTGTCTGCACGTGATGTGGCAACATCCCAGCAGTGATGGCTGCTGGCCCTCCATTTCCCCACCTCTGCAGGTCCTCGCCTCCCCATTGTATTGTGATAAAATAATAAAACATAAATTTCACCATTGTAACCATTTAAAATTTACAATGCAGTGGCATTAGTTACGTTGACACATTACCTCTAGCTGTTTCCCAAAAGTGTTTTTCACACTGCAAACAGAACCTCTAACCATGAAGCAGTGACTCCCACCCCCTCCCCCAGCCCCTGGTAACCTGAGTCCACGTCTGTCTCTGTGAATTTGCCAATTCTAGTTTTTCCTACAAGTGGAATCCTGTAATAGGACCCTCCTGCCTGGTTTCTGTCACTTAGCATATTGTTTCAAGGGTCATCCATCTTGTAGCATTTTTCAGTCCTTCGTTCCTTTTTTGTGACTGAAGAACATTCCGTTGTATGGATAGAGCACGTTTTGTTTACCCGTTCGTGTGCGATGGACACTTGGGTTGTTGCCACCGTTTGGCTGCTGTGAATAATTCTGCAACAATCAGTGGCATGCGGGGCTCTGAGTCCCTGTTGGCAGCTCTCCGTGGTCCGGTCCGTGCCTAGGGGTGAATGCTGGGTCGTTTGCTAATCATGTGGTTATTAGAGGAGCTGCTCTCACCATGGCTCCTCCAGCCTGGAGCCTACAGAAGAGAGGCTTCCGGGGCAGGTGGTCGCAGCCTCGCGGGGCAGGGCAGGGCCTGGCTGACGACACAGTCCCCTGCGTTCCTGATCCAGTTGTCCCCTGGCAGTTCCTGGAGCCGCCTGGTGAGTAGAGCTCGGCCCGATAAGCCAACCAGACTGACTCCTCTGGACTTTAGGCCAGAGATGACAGAGACCTTTAACCAGGAGACCACAGAGGTGCCATTACCGCTCCAAGAGAGAGGCTTGCCTTGACCCTTAGTGGCTCTCAGATGTGGTCCCAGTGTCCTAATAACAAACCCCTGCGTCTCAGGAGAGCCTGGTGGGGAGCCCTGGGGGACGGTTCTTCATTCCAGGATCATCACCGTTTAAATGGCGACCTCCCTCTCTTGGACCCAACAGGACACAGGTCAGCCTGAGACTCAGGAGCAGCCTGGCTGGAGAGCCCCCGAATGGGGGTGACTGATCGGGTCAAGGGGAGGGGGGACGGGATAGTGGAGGAGCCTCGAAGTGGAGACACCACAGACACAGTAAGCTGGGAGCGAGAAGTGTGGGCGACAAACGCCATGTCCTGAATGGGGTTTTCTTTCCCCAGGGGCCTCCTTGTGCACCTGTGGAGGGATTGCCTGTGCGTCCTTATTTCTCCACATATTTTTCCAGTAAATCCCATCACCCAATGCAAACTCGTGTCTCTTGTCCCTGCAGACTGAAGGAGCCTAATTAAAGCGTGCACGTGCCCAGGCACACGCTCACACATGTGTGTGCACACGCCCTCCCACGTCTGAACGTACCCGCTTGCCAGGCTGTGATGATCAGTTCTTGCCCTTCCACTCCTCAGCCCTGACGCGTACAGCCTCTTGGCGCCTTGCACCTGTAAATTACTTACGTACCCGTTTCATTGTCAGGTGGTAGGTTTGCACAATACAAAGCGAAGGAGCAAGCGTAAAATCATGCTGTAAATTGAGGCTGCAGAGTGTGCCAAACTGGTGAATAAAAACAAAACTAACAAAAATCTATCCAGGGGTTGAATTAGAAAATCTGGACAGCTGCCTTCAGTTATCTCTGGACCGTGACAGGGGATGTGTAAATAAAATGTGAATAATGGATTTGGTTATTTGTTCCAAATAACTGATAATCGAGTATTTCTTTGTCCCAAAATGCTCATGAAAACTGTATCTTTCTTCCCACTCCCTGTTAAATTTATGGCCCAGAGATTGAGGGCAGGTATTAAAATGATGCTGTAAAAGATTTCACTGGGGATTAGGTTTGACGCCCGGCATCGCGTTCCCGTTGGCCGTGTAGGGTCCTGGCATCCCAAGACCCCAGCCTGAGACGCGGACGGTCTCAGCCTCAGTGGGCTCAGAGGTCTAAGGCCCCGTGTGCTCTGGTCCATTATTTTGTTAGCTGGATTTGCAACCGAACCCAGGTTTGGCTGCTCACTGCTCATATGCCAATAATTCTAGAGGCAAGTGTCAGTAGGAAAGAAAGGTGCTTTAATCAGAAAAGCCAGCAATCTGGGGAGATGGTGGACTCGTGTCCAGAGACTAACTCCAAAGATGCTGCTCAGCCAGGACGGTTTTTAAAGAGAAAAATGGAGGGGGAAGAATCTCAGCGAATCCTCGAGGCAGGAGGTTGTGTTCTGCATCTCCACCGCGTGCAGACTGGCTGGCTCTCTTCAGATGTTATCCTGCCCAAGTGATCTGCCTGCAGGATTGCTTAGGGGGGGGCTATTGCAGGTAGAGAGCTAGTCTTCCTTCTTTTTTTTTTTTTTTTTTGTGATACGCGGGCCTCTCACTGTTGTTGTGGGCTCTCCTGTCGCGGAGCACAGGCTCCAGTCGCGCAGGCTCGGTGGCCACGGCTCACGGGCCCAGCCGCTCCGCGGCACGTGGGATCTTCCCGGACCGGGGCACGAACCCGTGTCCCCTGCATCGGCAGGCGGACTCTCAACCACTGCGCCACCAGGGAAGCCCCCTTCTTTTTATCTAGGAAAAGAATCAACAGGTTAGACAAGGCATGGCGTGCATTCAGGAGAGCGTAAGTCACGAGGTAGTTTCAATTGCTTAGTGATCACATTCCTAAAATTAGGTTCTTTTAAGGTTACAGGGGTATAGAAATGGGCAAACAGGAAAAGGGCAAAAGAGCTGCTTTCACATTCATTGAAGTCATGCTCCTTCATCCACTGTGGGAGCCACAGTGAGGAGGGTGACGCCTGATCCCAGGTTCTGTGGTCGAGGCTGTTTTCTGCCGTTTACTAGCTGTGTGTCCTGGGCAAATACGGTCCACTCTCCCTCAGTCTCAGTTTCCACGATTTTGAACTGGGGTTAATAACACCCACTGCATGGTTATTGTGAAGATTATTCAGAAGATACAAAGAGATGCATTTCGGGACCACCAGCACTATTTTTAATGAGTTTCTGCACCGCGCACGCCCCGAACGAGGGCAGAGGGGATTCTTGGACCCTCCGAAGTGACTGCCTTTCATGCCTGAGCTTAACTTGGGTCGTGGCCTCCTTCGGGACGCCCTTGAACCGCTAGAGAGACAGCCGCTAGCTCTCAGCACGTTCTTAAAATAATCTCCAAAAGTGTAAGGAGTGTTTTCAGGAAATGCTGCTGTGATCCCTTTTAGACATTCTCCAATATTCTTTCTATTATTGGAGCCAAACTCAGATTTCCATTCGGCCATTAGATGTAGGACTGGTGATGTTGGCCAGCCCCCGACTACCAGCCTTGCTGCTTCCCAGCAGCTTCCTGGGTAACGGGGGAAATTCAGAGGCTTTCAACTGTTCTGCATCGGGGAATTGGTCCTGCTTGATTAAGGAGTGGCTCCATTTCAGCCCACCTCTTAGCTCATTATTTGGATTGAACTAATTTTACAATAACTAGATACAGATGACATGCCTCTTTCACCCAGGCTGATTCACGGCCATTTTATTCCATTTCCGACCAGGGTGGGCGTTTCATGAAACTCAGTCCCCAGGTGTGCAGTAAACAGCACAATAAACTATCCAGTGTGAAGTTTGTATCTTTTCCTATAAAAATGCGTTTGGATTTACAACAGCTGTTTTACTCTCTCCAGCTGGCCAGCTAACTCATTCCACAGCTAACTAGGCAGTGAAAGAATTTGAATCAGGTGGTTAGTTTATTCTGTTATGTGAGTATGAAGGCACTTTGGAAGAATATAAAGAGGCCATTAACGTGTATTAAAATTCAAAAGGGTTAGCTGGCTTTTCTGTTTATTCAAACGCAATAAATGGTAAATTGAGGTCATAGTTGTTTTGAACTAAACACTTCCTCTGCTGTGAGCACCTTCCTTTCATATATTTGCATTTAACAAGTCACAGGGCATTAATAAAACAGCTAAGAAAAAAAAGAAAACATACATTAAACCCAGATAGCTTATTTCCCTTTTGGCCTTTTGTGTAGTGCCTACAGAATGTGCGTGTGTGTGTGTGTGTGTGTGTGTGTGTGCGCGCGCGTGTGCGCGTGCATTTCAAATCCACTTATTCTCCTGCCTGGTTGGTCAGAGTACATTACCAGAAAGTTGTTCCTTGCAGGAAAAGGTAAAATATATAGGAAGGCAGCTCTTCAGTTTAGGGGGTTAGAACTTTTTATCTTGCTTTTTTTTTTTTTTTTTTGGTAGATCTGGAGAACTGGAGAGATAACGGGGGGTACAGATATCTGGTACAGATATTAGATTTCTCTCTCTCTCCATCTCTTTCTCTCTGTTGAAACTACTTAAGTTTGACAAAACTGCAAGCTCCTTGAAGGCAGGAACTATGGCCTAAACTAGTGCCGGCAGGGACTTAATAGATATTTTTCATTTCACGTTGTAGGAAGTTAGCTTTTTTTTTTTTTAACATTCATATTCCTTAGTTCCTCTTAGCTTGGACTTTCATCATAATGTTTGCTGGTTTTAAGTGGTGTTGGCATCTCTGGTACCCATAAGGTCACAGGTGTTTAAAAAATAAAACATGACCTATTATTAGGCATGGCTTCGAGTTAAAACGTCTCCTTTGGGACGGCACCTGGCTTTATTTTTCCAGTCCACTCGAGGGGTAGGGACTGCAGAGGGGTCTTCTCCCACTGACCTGCACTGGTGTCACCCCAGGGGCTCGAGCCTTCTCTAAACGTGAAATTACACTTTTAATTCAATTTGTTCATTTAATATGAAAGTGGACTCTACAGAGCTCAGTATTCTCAATTCCTGCTGTTGACCGATTATCCGGTTAATGCTTATGAGGCGGGAAGGAGAGGGAAATTGTTTTGCCCCATTTTTCTAACTGAACAGACATAAAACAGGAAGAGGTAAGGATTTGGGGTGGGGAGGGAGTTGGATCCCTTGCGGGAGCTTTGCTGTTTCCCAACCTCCCAATCCAGCCCCCTGTCTGGTAGCATCGTCTTCAAAGGGGAGGGGAGAATTATACAAAACAACACTCATTTTCATTATTTAATGGAGATTTTAAGTTTTTTGAGGCAGTGGTTAAATGACTTCTCAAATATTGGGTCTATTTAGAAATAAAGGCGAAAAAATACCCAAAAGGATTATTTGCAGACTTAGAAAGACAGTCATTTTCTAATGCTAAGACATTACTGCTATTAAAATGTGAATTTTATCTAGTTTTTATTAAGCTCTTTGCAAAGGAAAAGAGGTTAGCGTGATCCCTGTTGAATTTTCAAGAGGACACCAAAAGTGATGACAAATAAATTGGAGCATAATGTTTCAAATTAAAAAAATCAACGAAGTACAATCTAAAGACAAAATATAAAACTTGGTAATGTTTTACCTTCTTTTTAAAATGACTGACAACTTCTCTGTGCATATAATAACATTGTGCATATAAAAATTAAGATAGGCTAATGCCTTAGATTTTCAAGAAACAAATGTTTGTCTTGAATTAACATGGTTTTAGCTCAGTTAATACTGAAAGTTGTCAATGTCAGTGCTCATCTATAATAAAGTCTTTCTGTGGTTGGGAACCCGACTTGATGTGGATATCTTACAATGAGCCTTAATCTTGGCTTATTAAAGGACTAATAGCTGTAGGAGACCAGAATACACCACCCCAAATATGCCTCTTTGGTTTAAGGATTATTTTGAACTGACTTTTAAAGAAACAGCAGACAGGAGAAGCTCTGAAAACAGAGTGTAAGTTACCCTTTTATAAGGGAAATTTATATTTATAAAGGAAATCTCCGCTTGTAAGGGTGTTTCCCATTCTGTACCAGAAAGAGAAGGATGTCTCTAAACCCTAAGAGACCCTGGTCCAGGCAGAAGACACTGGCTTAAATGTGCATAACAAACCTTACCTCATTTACCATAGTTTCCTGGCCACCTTCCCAGCACTCACCTCCCCACATCCTTCTTTTGATTTAGCTGAGAAGGTCCTGAAGCCCAAGTTCTAGCCACGTCTTTGAGTTACTCTTCCCAGAGTTTCTCTTACCTGTACATGAGATATACATGTTAATAAACATCAGTTTGTTTTCTCTTGTTAATCTGTCTATGTAGCAGGATCCCAGTTGAGAACCTAGGAAGAGAGAAAAAGGTTTTTCCTCCCCTACACAGGAAACCCCAGGCATAGATAGCCACGTTTTTATCTGCCATCTGCTTTCCACCTGTGCTTAGAATCTTAAAATACACCTGCTGGACTCTTGCACTAAAATAAAAAAAAAATTCTTTTTTCTTGTAAGCACTTGAATTACACAAATCGTGTTCATTGGAGAAAATTCAGATAAATCAACAAAATTCACTCAGAATCTCACCCACCAATCAGAGAAAACCACTAAGTTTCTGGACATTTCAGGGCTTTATAGCTCTCTTTCCAACCATCAATTCAGAAACAAAACTGGATCGTGTTACAAACACTTTTCTGTACTCTGTTCTTCTCAATTAATAGGTCATAAACATCTCTCCCTGCCAGTGCATGGACATTTATGTGATCATTATAAATAAAAATATTATTATCAATACACGACTTACGTTGTTTATAATTTACTCAACTAATTGCTAATTGTTGGACATTTAGGTTGCCTATAAATTTTTTTTCTATAAACAGCATGATAAATATCCCCTGTCCATGCTCATTGTTTATTAAGCAATAATCTGCTTAGGACAGATTTCTAGAAGTGGAATTTGGAGGCCAAAGGGTTGTATATTATTAATGGCTTTGCTAAATTGCTCTCAGAAGAATCTAACAATTTGTATTCTGTATTTTCTTTTTACATTTTTGCCAATTTGATGGATAATTATAACATTTTATTGGTTTTGGTTTGTACTTTTTATTAGTGAAGAACATTTTTTCATAAATTCATTGGAGATTCTTTTATAATTAGTCTATTCTTTACATATGTTTTTTATCAGGCTGGTCCTCTATATTATTTATTTCTAAGAATTTAAAAAAATACATTAAACACAGTGCTCATTTGCATAGTATATCTTCGGTAGATTTTTTTCCAGTTTGCACTTTGATTTTTAACTGTATGGATTTTATGCACGGGGGTTATGCTTTTACTTTTGAATATGTTTTAGGTATTTAAGCTTTCAGTCTTTTTCTTTATAGGTTCTGCCTTTTGTGTCAGAATTAAAAAACACTTTTCCACAGAGTTATGGAAATATTTACCTATATTTTCTTCTAGGAATTGTATGGTTTAACTTTTTATTATGAAAATTTTAAACAACCTAACATAAGAAAGAATCAAAGTTTCCCCACACTGGTTCCTGATTTATTGAAAAATCAGTCCTTCCCTATTTATTGAAAGATCTGCCCCCACTTCCTGCGTTGAGTCAGCCATCTGACCAGCAAGAGGCACACGGCCTCTGCTCCAATGTAGAGGAAAGATGCTGGCCCTTCCTCAAGAGCAAACGGTTCAAACTGGGCTTTGTCGCCCCCTTGTTCGAGGCCTCAGCATCTCAGCCTCCCGTCTGATTTGAGGCTGCTTCCCATCCAGTTTGGGAACCCCAGTTTGGATGATCTTCTGGACTCCTGGCCTCTCTTTTCTTCTCCTCTGCTTCATCATCTGGTTACTCAGGAGGAGATTTTATCATATCCTCCCTTCCTTGCTGCCCCTTTTTGAGAGTTAAACTGCTTACCACTGTGGAGGAATAACCAAGTAATCAGGCAAAGACAGACAAAGGAAAGCCAGGAAGCCTCACAGCAGGGATCCCCAGCCTTTGTTCCCAGCTTCCCACTGAGAACCCTAGCTCTTGTTTGTACCCTTTTATCCACCAGACCCTAAAATGTTTTGATTCTGCCTTTAGGGGACACCAAGATAGAAAGGTCATGTGGCACCCTGGAGACCCTCCTGGACAGGGTGACACTCCGTGCCCTTGGCCTTTCCAACAAGGAGCCCCTCTGGGCATTTTCTCTAATTCTGTCCCTTATATAGGAGCTCAGTTCCATTTATTCACTCAGCAAATGTGGACTGATCCACTGTAAAGTGTCTGGAACTGATCTAGGTGTTGGAAATAGAGCAGAAAATGAGCCAAAGTTCCTGAATTCATGGAACTTACCTTTCATCGGGGATTCCTTTCATCTTCTTTGTATCACAGATGATGATTTACACACCTGTTGTGCAGCTCTTCTCGTCTCTTCACCACCGGATTATGCCTTTCCTGAGGTCAGGCACCAGGTCTTATCAACCTCTGGTTTACCCATTGCATGCGACACGCACCAGAAATTCAGTGTTTCTGTTGAATTAAAATCATTGAATAATGCTCTCTTTGTTATGGATTCTATCATTGTTCTGAAACCCAACCTGTAGCTCCAAGGGGCATTTGGGGAGAGAGTGAAATAACTCCTCGCTTCTAGTGTGAAAAAAACCCTTAAAGCGATGCCCCTCAACCTTGGCGCCACTGCCATTCGGGGCCAGATGGTTCTTAGTTGTTGGGGGACCATCCTTGCTGAGTTTCAGGGTGTTTCGTAACCTTCTTGGCCTCTGTCCACTAGATTCCATTAGCGCCCACCTCCCCCCATGTGATAACCAAAAATGTCTCCTGACGTCACTAACTTTCCCCTAGGGGACAAATTGGCTTTGGTTGAGAGCCACTCCCTTAAAGATTTGTGGTGGATTAAATACGGCCCCAAGTGCTTTGACTCGTGAGAGGGTCTACGTCCCCTGAAGTCTGGGGGGCTCTGTGATCACTTTAACCGAAAGTATATGGCAAAGGATGCCAGGCCAGCTTCTGAGCCCAGGCCTAGAGGAGCATGGACCCTGGAGCTCTTGGAGCTCTCCGCCAACATGTAAGAAATCTGATGGCCCTGAGGCTGCCACACTGTGAGGGTCCAAGGGGTGTGGCAGGATTCTGGAAGATGTGTGTTTATGAGAGAGTCAGAGAGGGAAGGAGGGCGGGAGGGAGAGAGAGGAGAGACCACACACTGAGGAACACTAAGGCACCGTCTTGGAAGGGGACCCTCCACCCCCAGTTGCCCCAGATCCTGTGGGTCAGAGAGACACTGCCTAGATTTGGGATAGTTTGTACGCAGCAACAGATAACTTGAGCAAAATTCTCTCTGAAGGTAAAGCAATTCAGTCATTGACTATTTCCCACATAAGCACCGCTGATTTAGTCATCCGCATAATTTCTATAAGCAACGAGCATACAAATATTAGGAACTTTTCGTGACACTACTGTTACTCCTGTTTCTAACACACAGTCTTCATATTATTCTTTATTGTCCCCTCTTTGGTTGATGGTATGAAATGGAGAACGGTTGCAGTGCTTTCTCCTTCCTATTAATGTTATTTAGTTTTTAAATTCAAAAGTACTTACTCATCAGCTAATTCATTTAACAGCCTTCTAAAATATGCAAATTATATCCTTCTCAATTAGCACTTGATAAAAATAGAGTAAATTGGAAGAGAACTTTTATTTTTATTCCATTCTCATTACACACAGATATAGTTAGAGAAAAAGGTCTATTTGTTAAGGGAATTATTTTGCTCTAAGTCACTAAGTGCATATAATTAGGGAAAATGAAATATACCAAATGACAAGGAGTATGAAACTGTGGTTTTTCAAATGCTGCTGTCGTTTTTATTTTTCCTCCTAACTTGAGTAATTATGTTGTGAAACCATGTCCTGTTATACTTGAGATCTCTGTGATGACCTAGCAAAATAAAGGATAAATGAATCAAGATCAAAGTCCATTTAGGACTGTTGCTTGAGTGTTGCTGAGTAAAGGAACATTACCCGGCTGTGGGACCTCAGACAGCGTCTGTGGATCTCAGTTTCTTTTCCTGGAGAACAGTGGAGTTGGTCCCTGTTGTGTATAACTTTAAAATTTTAGAATGAGATATTTTCAATTTTCAGCAAATACGAACTACACTGAAACTAGTTTCAATTATAATGAAAATAAATAGGGGAGAGAGAGAGCTTCTTACAAGGGAAAAACTCCCAGTTTACTTATGTACTATATTCCAGTAAGTTATTCACATTCTTCCATTTAATCTTCAAAATCCAATATTGTAGTTTTCATCATCCCTATTTTATAAATAAAGAAATCAGCTCTGAGAAGTTAAGTAATTGGTTCAAAGGTACACAGTTAAATGGAAATCCATACTTTGAATCCTGTTTCTCTGGACTCTGAAGCTCACACTCTTTTCGACCTTCCCCTCCCCCAGGTTTCTCAGATGAGGATTTTTTTTTTTTGCAATCAGCAAGGGTCAGGCAGAATGGAAATGTTGCTAACGTGACATACAGGCCGGGGTTTAGTATGGGGTGCAGTATTACAGCTCTGGGAAGCACATGTGTACAGGTCGGTTAATATGGGAAAAGTGAGTTTGCATGTTGGTACTAGTAAGGACATCATAGCTGCTAACAGACTGCTGGGTTCAGTGCTAGCACCGAAACTGATGGGCCGGTTAGCTTGTTTGGTGTCCTGGCCCTCTTGGGGCCTCCGAACTGAGAACCTCTCAGGCAGCTGGCGGGTTGAGCTAACAGCGAGTCTAAGGTGTGATGCCCTGGAGGCACTGTAACATCTCCTGGGAACTTCAAGAAACATGCGAGTCCTGCCATCAGTCTAATTCAGCTTTTCTGTGCTGGCGGACCAGACACTGGTGATTTTAAAATATCCATTTTCAAAAGGAAAACCATTACTTTGGGGTGAGGCGTGCTCTTCCCTTCTTTCGGTGGATGTAATCAATCGGTGACTGTATTTATTGCCAGGCTTGTCTTCTCTACCTTAAGCAAGATTTGCCTAACAATTACTTCTCAACAAATATTTATTCTGCAATTATTTGTCGTGTGGTAACATGGCGTTTTGATGACCTTCATCCTGTGTTTCAGTCACATTCATGACCATTTCATCTTCAGAAACAAAGTCACAATGCAGTTTAACCCTTCCAGGGCTGTAGGAGAACTTGCAACTAATTCACTGGTGCCGGAAATTTGCATTTGCCCCGCAAGCTGCAGGAGGGGCCCTCATGCCAGCCAGCGGCTCGGCTGCCTCCCGTATTCCCTGGTGTGAGTGAAGTGATCACGTCTTTCCAACATTTGCTCTCAGATGAGCCTTGGCGGTTTCCTTGTCCTTTTAGATTTAGAATTAGTCATAGAAAAAATGCAGTCTAGGAAGGGCTCCTGTCCTTTCTACATTTTGCACATTTTCTTTTCTCTGCAGGAGGTGGTAGCCTACGGAGGTCCAGCTCTGGACCTTGAGACCTCCTGGGCGCTCTTGGCAGTGAGGGCAGAGGAGTGGGGTGGCCCCGTAGCCAGTCCTGATGCCACGCCCTGCCCCTCGCTCACCTCCTCGCAGGGTCCTCCTGGCTCTTTACAGACGTCAGTGTCCCTGTTTACTGGCCTCGTGCTGGTCTCGTGTTTGCATGGGTGGTTCTGATGTAGCCTTAGACTTTTAAGAAAATTGTATATCATGACCTATCTGCCTCGCCATCTCGTTCGAAGACCCGTGAAACAGGGTTCTTCACCTTTTCTGTGCCCTGGGTCTCTCTGGCTTCCTGGTGAAGTGCATGGACCCCTCCTTAGAATAATGTTTTTAAATGTACAAAACACTAAATTTACAAAGGAAACGGATTATATTAGCATGCACTATCTAACTATTAGAAAATAAATTTGTGATATACTAACATATGTGCTTTATTGATGAATTAATTGACACCTGGCCATGCATTGGTGACTAAGGTGACTTAGAAGTAGTGATGAATGTGAATGGTATTTGCAACAATTGTACGTAAAGTGAAAGTGTGATTTTATTTTTCTCTTGGTGGTAAAGGCACTGGTACCCCTCACTTCAGTAGGTTGCCTGCGTTCATAATAGAAGGAAACGCTAAATTTTAATTAGTGGTGAGTGAAAATAAAGATGTAATTTTTTTTCCCATCAGAGGGCCCCATTGTGTTCATTCCGCAGCCTCCTGAGATATTTCTGAAAGGGAGATGGGATGCTGATGGGTGTTAGGATTTAAAAGACACTTGGAACATGCTCTGTTGAACAAAGGAAAACAAATGCCTTTATTGCTGAGCTTTCAAGATCCTTCACATCTATTCTAGAGCTCCAAGGGGGCTGTTTTCAAATAATGGAACCAAGTGACTCTCTTTCGAGGAGCACATCATGAAGTCAGAATGCACTTTGGGAAATGCGACTCTTACAGGTGATCCCTTGGCGGGGACAGCTCGGGGTGGAAGTCCTAGTGTGGAGCAGCAGAACCCCATTGAGGGATATGGCATGAGTGTCACCCGCCCATCAGGGGCCAAGGTCCTGCCCCTGTGAAGCTTCTCTGCAGCAGTGGACTCACTGTCACCTTCTTAGGGTGGCCATGCTCTCATTCGGTCACCCAGGTCCCTGCAGCTGTCAAGTCTGCCCTCCAGAAATGACTTAGGATTCTTGAGGAGGTAGGAGCAAAGCTGGCCATGACCCTTCCCCCAGGGCAGATGTCACTCTGGCTGTGGCCAGTCAGCGTTTCAGGCCCTGCCCCCCACTTCATCATAACGCTCCTCTCAAAGACTCCAGTGAAGTGAAGGGCACGTCCTTCTCCTAAGGTGTGTGGACGCTTTTGAATCTTTCTTCTTTCTCAAACGCAAATACGATATTGTTTCACTTCCATAAGGGACACAAGTGAAGGGTTAAAAAGTAAATGCCATTTATTGAGCATGTCTTTCAGGCCAGGTGCTGTGCTAGGAGGTCGCGCCTGCCCAGTGTCAGTGATCTTATGCTACAGACTCTGGATAGCGTTCTCTGCGGAGGATGGTAGGTGACTGACTAACTTCTGTGGGGCTACGCCTGGTTGGTCGGTGTGGTGTGTGGTCTGAGGTTGACGGCTGCCCTCGGGATCTGGGAGTTATTTGACAGCATCCACCATTCCTTGTCTTTTCTACTTGGGGAGGGCTGGGATGCAGCGAGGGGACCAGGCTGGACATTTTAAGGCATTGGGACATGCCTGTTTAGGCCTGTCTCCTTGAGAGGACCTGCTGCCATCGCCTAGAGCACATCATCTTTTACTTGGATGACCAAGAAATCATTTAAGAGTGAAATGAAAGATTCCTCACCTCCTTCCAGGACCTGAGCTCAGCAATGTGAAATGGCGGGACAAGAATTGGCCAATCTCACATTTAAATGAATAAATTAGACCTTCAGTGATCGTCAGCAATTTCATGCCATAATTGACAATAAATAGCTACTTTTGAAAATACTCCTGCAGTGCACGCTCAGTCATGGCAACCTAGCACTGAGCAGGGCCACACCACTGTGTGTGTGTGCTGTGGCCTCTGGGTGGAATGCTTGTTCCAGGAACATCAGCATAAGATGTCCAGTGTCAAGCCAGTGTTCCCCAAAGTTCCACTGGTGGAACAAACCACCGTGCACACCAGGTTGTGTGTGCATAGACCTTATCTTGGATAAACGTTAAAACACGAAAGCCATGAAGAATAAGAATGTTCTTTTAGAATGTTCTTTTTTTTTTTTTAGTTTTGAATTTATTTTATTTTTATTGCGATATAATCAACATACAGCATTTTGTAACTTTAAGATGAATACTGTTTTGATTTGGGAAATTTATGTACTGCGATATGATTACCAGTATAGCATTAGCCAACGCCTCCATGGCATTAAAATTATCATTTTTTTTTTCACACACACACACTGTATTTTATTTTTACAAGAGAGAAATAGACTGACACCAAGCATTGTAAATGGATGACCACAACAAAAGCAACAACGACTGCAATTACCAAACACGAAACATACTCATACTATGTCATAATATTGACATTCAGTCCAGGAATCCTCCACTGTAACAGCTCCTTTACTTTGCAGTGAAAAGTGATTTGTATATTTTTTGCCTCTGAGTCCTTGTGGTATTTTTTTTTTTTATTCACACAGAAAGTCACAAAAATTATAATCATTCTCATCAGTTCACTCAGTCCCATGTAAAGAGTGTTCTTAAGGCGTGTATTCTCTGTGCATGTGACCAGGGCCAGTGTCACAGGGGACATCAACGCTCTGTTCCTTACTCAGAAAAATTAGTAGTGAGGGGTTAAGCTGAGCCATCCCCCAGCCACAGAGGTATTCTGATTGTCATTGGCATCCATCTGTAAGTCTGATGGCCAGGGTTAATGTTTAGGGTTAGCATTATTTTGTAGCCGGCGGTGGTTTTATGTCTGAGAAAAGAATTGGCTATTTGAGGTCAGGTTTGGCTTTGACCTTACTGGTACTACATTCATACCCACAACCAGCCCAGATCATTGTTTAATGGTACTTCCTTTACACTTTGCAGTTGACTTCCATGCCATCACAAAGGGAATTTGAATTAACTTTTGTGTAGTCTATAATAAGTATATATCATTTCTGTTATATAGACTTCCTATATAGCTTATATAACATTTAAGGGTAGATATGTCTCAGCTAACACTCTTAAAACTAATTAGTCCTTGCTTAGGTAAAAAGCTAGGTATGAAAGTGTGGCATGTACTTAACACTTTGTTCTATGTAAATAATTAATTTCTTCAGGCTTTCAAAGACTAGGTCTTTTTTTCCCCCAAATTGGGTTAATGTGCTTTTGGCCCCAACCCTTGGGGTTTAAGTGAGCTGGAAATCTGTGGAGGTAAATCTGCCAGTGTTGCCAGGTGGCAGTGACGGAGGGAAAAACTGGGCCCACAGGTTCCCTCTGGTGGAGAGAACGTTTCTTGTGTACCCCACGCCTTCCCAGCCCAGAGCACAGCGTCGCTGTGATTTGGTGGCTCCTCTCAGCCACGGCTGCTCTGTTCCTGGAGCCAGGACATTCCTCGGTGGCAGGACCTCGCAGTTCTTGCAGGGGCAAGAGCTGGGTTGCAGTCATTCCCTTCTGGCCAGCTGGGCAAGAGGTATTTCTAATTAAAAAGGTGGAACCCAGGTTTGGTGTTTTTTTCCTAAGTGCCTAAATAAGTAAGCCAGGCTGTTTATACAGAAACATTTTCATAAGAAAATGGTTTTACCCAGACTGTCTTATTCAGAGGTATCTGTATCTCAGCCAAGATAAACCTGAGTTTGAGGTTTAGGGTCTGAGTTTGCGTCTGCATCATATCACGTATTGTTGATTAGGAAACATTTGGCATTAAGGAATTGGGAGCAGGCAAGGAGATAGTGTTAAAATGTGTCTGATGAGATTACTTAATGGTTTCTCCAAAGTGGAAAAAGGTATTAAAAGAAAGACAGTAAAAAAAAATGGTAAGGAAGCTAGAAAGTAGCTAGATTTATTGCACGATATGCAATAGCCAATATTATTTTGAACTAAATTCCGTGTGATACCTAATGTATACAGGTCTATGAAAATACTGTGGAATAAGCCCAGGAAGGATGGATAGTGTTCCAGTAGGTCCTTCTGTAAGTAAAAACAGAGCACAGGCTTTAAATTGTCAAAGTGTGACGGGGAGCCTTTATCGAGTAAGAGTCGATAGACAGCTAAGAATCAGTCTCAGTGATTTATTCAGTGCCGCTTCTTGCCGTCATTTTGAAATTGTTAAACTGGGCATAGTTCAGAAAGCAACCCTGATGCCTTTATGGGGGATAGAGCCACATTCGTGCTCTGGGTGGGATCACCTCTGCAGGAGAACATTACATTTTCTCCTAAAGGCAAAATGCTTGTAGGTTTTTCCTCTTTCCTTTGTATTTACTTTTAAGGCTGCACTTGTCCACCTACCAGTGTTTACGAAATCCTATATTTGGGATGCTTTTTCTATAATAAAATGTTGTCATTTGTGGGGAAAAAAACCCCACAAAAGCCAGATTGTGTAAAGACAGACTTCACTTTCAAAAATTAACATTGCTGTTGTTTTCTGGGGATTATATTTTCATTTTGGAAAATGCAGTCTCCTTTTCAGCCATCTCACATCCACACTACAAACTCAGTGCTTTCATATGCTCCCAGATTTTCAGTCTCCACTTACTTGTTTTGGCTTGAAGTTTGAAAATGTTGAAGCTTGAGATAAAATATCCAATTCGCAAAAAAAAACCCACCACTGGATATATACCAAATATGCAAGCTAGGTAAATTGGCATGTGTTTCATATCTAAATGTTTTCTATTGAAGATGTAGTTTCTCATATGCATCAGAAAAATGATTTGAAGCTCTTCTATTATACAGTTTTTGTTGAATGAGCTTCTTACTTCCTTCCCCCAAAGACCAGTCCTTTAAAATTGTTACTCATTTTACAAACATTTACTTACTGAACACCAGCTGTCAGCCAAGCACTGTTTTAGGCGTTTGAATACAGACAGACGCTTAATGCAGTCCTGCCCTTGAGAACAGAGCAATGGAATAATTTCTGTGTTATCAAAGAAATAGTTTAGTCCAGATGCCTAGGAATAAAAGGAGATTAAAATACAAGATTCAATAATCTAATTATACCAAAGAGATTACCTGAGGAAAGAAACATTAAATTCTTAGAAATTATTTCATAATCTTATTTTGACCAAGATGATTGAGACTAAAGTTGAAGCAATATTTATTGCTCATCCTTGAATGTGTGCCCAGTTATAGAATACACTTAAAAACATTAAAAGTGTATACAGATATAGTAGAATCAAGGCCAAAACTCTTCATTAAAACCGTGAGCTAAGACTTAGAACACGATTATGGGCTTCTCGGTGTGTTTGTGTTTGTGTATTTGCTGGAGATGTGTACAAGCTTCAATAAATCTGAATTTAAGATTTAGGCTTTTATCCAGGAAATGTATTACAGAGACTCCGGAGGAAAAGCAAATTGATAATTTAATGAAAAACTGGGAAGATCCAGTGACGGCTAAGCCTAAGCTATGTGCTGCCAGAGTTTTTCTAAATTCCTCAGAGCTTACTTTAGCTTCAGGTGTTTAAAAGTCAACACTGTTTTGATTTAAAGGTTTAAACAGCTTAGAGTTTTCTAACAGAGATTTAAAGAATTTGAGGAAGGGAAGGTGAGTTAATCCTAGATGTGAATTCAGTTGAAGCACCTGATTCAATTAAAAAAAAATCATAATAGTTGGCAGAAGTTGGAAGGCATTCTATTCATGCGATCTACGTTTGATGTTTAAATTAATCTTCAAATGCTTTTCGGAGATCAAACACAAAGGTTGATGGCCGATTTACCTCGGCACCTCTGCTGAGTAAGATCTGAACGTGCACACGGCCATTGTGGTCCTGTACCAGCTCCCGCACTCATTGTGCAAATCCGCTGGGTTGTTTCTTCCTAAGTGTCAGTGCAGGGCAGTGAAACCCCAGACAGACCCTGGTTCCACGTGTTAGTGGAGGGGAGATGCAGAGCTCTGATGAATGAGACGGCACACAGCGAGACTGCAGATCTCAACAGCGAAGAGGAAACGCTCAAAGCCAGCCCTGATAAATGTCAGTTTCTCGGGGCATTTGGGACGGAGTCTGAAATACCCATTCTTGACATTTAGAGTTTAAACTTCCAGATGAGAAGGGGGCGGGGGGGGGGGTGCATCCTGGAGGCTCCGGTAGTGCGACGAATGGGCAGAACTCTGGACAGAGAGGTTTGGAAAGCTGAGTCCGTCCCAGTGAAGACCCTTACAGGACAGCTGTAGAGGTGACAGTAGCGGGGAAGGGAGGGAGGGCTCTTAGAGATCATGGATCCCCTCCCTGTTCCCTCCCAGCAGACCCCGTGGGGAGCACCACTGGTCCCTGCACCACCACTGCTGGTCGCAGGTTCTTGAGCAACTCACTGCCCTTTTCAGCCTCAGAATCCTCTGCTCTACAAGGAAAACAGTCCCATGTGCCTGTCCAATGCATGGTGTTGCCATAGAGCAGAGTCATATTAAACCATTTCCAGTTAAGTAGCATATTTTAATGACTATGATATATTTTTTGGCATGTGTGTGTGTGTGAACGACCTTCCAGTCTCTTATATTTGCTTATTTTCAACCTTAATTCTCTGTTATATTTACTGTACATCTTCCCTTTTATTTCATTTTATTTTAAAAATAAGGATTGTGTATATTTCAGATGTATAACATGCTGATTTGATATACATATACATAGTAAAGTGATTACTAACAGCCAAGCAATTGGCATATCTCCTCATATTACCTTTTGAGTGTGTGGTGAGAGTACCTGCCATCTACTCTCTTAGCAGATTTCCAGTATTCAATCCATATTATTAAGTGTAACTGTAGTCACCGTGCTGTACATTAGATCTCTAGACTTACCCTACATACCTGCAACTTCCTACCCTTTGACCAACGACTCCCCATTTCCCCCACCTCCCGCCACTGGTAATCACCTTTCTACTCTCTGCTTCTAAGTATTTGGCTAAGATCATGCAGTTTTTACCTTTACGTATCTGACTCATTTCAATTAACGTGATTCCTCCAAGTTTATACGTGTTGTGACGTAGGGGAGAATCTCCTTTTTAAAGTGGAATACTACTCCACTCTACGTTCATTTGTCAGTGGACTCTTAGATCATTTCCGTGTCTTGGCAATTGTGAACAATGCTGCAATGAACATGGGAGTGCAGATATTTCTTTGAGGTGCTAATTTCATTTCATTTGGGTATATCCCCCAAAGAGGGATTGATATTTCCGTTTTTAGTTTTTTGAGGAACTTCCACACTGTCTTCCATAATGGTTGTACAATTACAGATAAAATTTATACAGATTTTTCACTTCCTTGGTTAAATTTATTCCTAAGTATTTTATTCTTTTTCATACTCTTGTAAATAGTATTGTTTTCTTGATTTCCTTTACAGATAGATCACTGATGGTGTAAAGAAATGCAACTGATTATTGTATGTTAATTTCGTATCCTGAAACTTCACTGAATTTGTTTATTAGTTCTAACAGATTTTTTATGTGCACCCTCTTTCTTCTGACACCCATGTATTAACTAGAGGGAAAGTGAGTAGACAATAGAATAATTATAACTAAATTAACCAAAGAAAATTCCTCTTTTTTTTCCTCTGTTACTTACTTCAAGCAAAACATTTCCTGAACTGAAATATTTGAGGCAACTATGACTTCACTTTCCTCTTGCAGTTCAAATCAGAAAGGCGGCATGGGGACTTCCCTGGTGGCACAGTTGTTGGGAATCCGCCTGCCAAAGCAGGGGACACGGGTTCGATCCCTGGTCCGGGAAGATACCACAAGCCACGGAGCAACTAAGGCCGTGCACCACAACTACTGAGCCTGCGCTCTAGAGCCCGCGAACCACAACTACTGAGCCCATGTGCCACAACTACTGAAGCCTGCGTGCCTAGAGCCTGTACTCTGCAACAAGAGAAGCCACCACAATGAGAAGCCTGTGCACTGCAACGAAGAGTAGCCCCCGCTCGCCGCAACTAGAGAAAGCCCACGTGCAGCAACGAAGACCCAAGGCAGCCATAAATGAATGAATGAATGAATGAATGAATAAATAAATAAATAAGGCAGCATGATTTCCACACTGAACGCTCAGGATTCGTTTCTCACAGTTTGCCAGACCTGGGAATGCTGCTATCCCTCACAGTATTCGGCCTTTCACCTTTCCAAGAGGGCAAAGTTAACCTATTTTACATGATTTTTGTAAGATGATAAGTAAGGTCTCCCTTGCTTAGTTGAAAGTGAAGAGCTTTCTGAGAGCCTGGTAATATGGCAATGCTGAGAACAATTGTATAGGAGACCCCTTCGTGGGCAGTGGTTTTCCTGATGCTTTTGTTCTGATTTCCTCTCCTTACTTGGCTGGGCTCGTGCAGGTCTAAATGCTGCGGAAGGGGAGGATGCTCTCGCGCTAAACGGCTCACTGGGTTTGTGTCGGGCAGTGATGAGAGCTGGGATCCTGCTCCAATAGCAGTGAGCATCACTGACCTGTGAGGAAGACCACATGCAGAGGAAACAGACTTGGACTGAAGTCAGTTTTGGCTCAGTCATCAGCTGTGTTCTCCCAGGATCTCTGGAGGCTGACAGGCAGGGGTCGTATTAAAATATTTAGCCACTAGTAAGGCAGGGGCATGGGGACAACCCGTCAGAAGGTAGAGATGGAGGCGGGGCCAAGTCATTTGTTCTCAGTTGTGGGAAGTTAGCAGGGCCCTGGAAACGTGCCAGGCTGGCTGGGACAATGGGAACGGGGGCCGGGAGCACAGGATAAGAGAGGGCTTGGGAAGTGGCCACTTACCAAAGAGTACAAAACTATTCCAGCATTTCAACACCTGGTGCATCTGTACAAAGATGGGCTGCCTGCCCTGCAGAAAGATGGTCAAAGTAGTGGCCTTGAGCACTCTGGCTAACCTCTGACTTTCAGTGCCTTCATCTGGGAAATAAGGGTGTTGGTAATACATACTTTGTGAAGTTGCCCTGCGGGTTAAATGAGGTAATGCATGAGAAAATGCTGAGCCTAGTGCCTGGCCTGGCAGAAGGTGTTCAGTAAAGGGCGGCTGTGATATGGTTCTTCGCTCTCTGCCTGTTGTGACTGATCTTTTAAAAGATTTTAAATGGAAACAGCTTGGTATAAAACAGCTTCCATCCCTTCTCTGGAAGAGATTAGATGTTGCTGTTGAGATTTTATTTGTGCATAGATTTCTGCTTAAATTTTATGATAATCTTAAAAACACTGATAGGAGAAAAAGGAAGAATGATGCTTTGATTTGCTGTGTCATTACCACCATAACTAAATAGTAACGGGCTTAATCTGCGATTAAGTTTCTCAGATGTAGAGAAAGTCTTGACTATGCAACTTCAGAATAATTTCTTCATTCTTTTCAAGGTACTGGGGCCCTCTGAATTGCAGATGTTTCTAGAGGCTTTTTTGTTATCTTGCTATGGGAAAAGGTCATTGAAATGTATAAATGAAATGAACTTGGATGAGAACAAGTCTTATGTAAGGTTTATTTAATCTGAACAAAATGCCTTGGAACACATTCAGGACACGTGCATGGGTCAGAGAAATATTTTGAAATATTATGTGAATAGAATTATTTTGAATGCACAAAGGAGCTTACGAACTAAAAGAATATTTTCAAGCAAATAATTTTTTCCAGTTTTTTATTTCGTAAGATTTCCCTTTCACATATTTATTTAAATTGCTGTAGGCACTGGGTGTGTTTGTGTGTACTGAAACATATGTTCTTTTTTTTATAAGCAGCTTTTTTGAAGTCTAATTCACATACTGTATAATTTATCCATCTAAAATATACAATTCAATGGTTTCCACTATATTCACAGAGTTGTACAATCACCACAATCAATTTTTGAACATTTTCATCACCCCAAAGAGTGTTTTAATTGTCACGTATTTGTGAATTTCCAAAATTTCTCTTATTCATTTCTAATTTCATTCCAGTGTGGTCAGAGAACATAGTTTGCATGATTTCAGCCCTTTGAGTTTGGGGGAGATTGTTTTGTGGCCTAGGATTGGGTCCATCCTAGGTAAAGCTCCATGTGCTCTGGAGACAGGAGTGTGTTCAGGAATTGTTGGGTACAGTGTCTTATAGATGTGTTATGTCTACTTGGTTTACAGTGCTTCAGTCTTCAATTTCCTTGATGAGCTTCTACCTAGCTATTCTATCCACTGTTCCATGTAATACTGGGGTGTTGAAGTCTCCAGTGACTATGATTGAATTGTTTATTTCTCCCTTCGATTCTGTCAGTCTTTGCTCCATGTATTTCGGGGGGTCTCTGCCGGATTTCACAGCCCTGGATGAGTTGTGGGGAGGGAGCCCTGTGGTGCCGGCAGCACCGGCCAGCAGTTGTTTCCATCTTGCTGAGTTGGGTTTTAGCTCAAATGCAGAATCTGGCTGTTTTACTGAGATTTAGTAGATTTTCTTGAATAGATGTCTTTTCTATTTTCTGTATGCCCTGAGGAAAATGTGCAGAGATTTTAAATGGTTGTTTTTTTCAAAAATAAATTTCACCAGTTATAATTGTTCTGTTGGGGAAAGGTATGTGGTCCTTCTTATGCTGCTATTCCAGAAATTTCCTCCCTGTGTGTTCTTGTAGAGCATTAAAAAGCAAAACAACCTACAACATGTCTATGATAAATGGGGAATTGGAGCACTAAACGAAGTGTTACTCCCAGACCCAGGATTTACCATTCTTATACAACAGTCATTGTTAAGCCACTTATATTTACTTTCCTCATTACATGGTACCATGTGTACAAAGAAACTAAAACAAATAGTCTTGGGCCTCTGAAGCTTATATAATAACACAGCTCTTTAGTAGGCATTAAATTAAATTATTTGGAGGTTCTTACTGATTGTTTACCTGAATAACCAGATATGTAAACAGGAGTTTGTCTCTCTTGTTCTCACAGACTATATTTTAGTTACACATCTACCTATACCTCAGAAAGGAACTTAGTGAACTAAATCTTGCCTCCCAGGAATTCTGAGAATTTAATGGACTATTTCATTGGCCAAGGTGTATCTGATGTCATCTGAAACGATCTGAAAAGCTAGGGAAAAAAATGAATGACACAAATGTGACTTCAGGTAACTGCCAAGGATTATGATTATATTTTAGACCAGTAATTCCTCTTTAGCTGGAAGTTTCTAAACACTAGAAAAAGGTGTTAGGTAAATTATTTAAATTTACTTATTTGTCCATTGTGATGATTGACTTATCAACTTGGTTAACATTAAATAAACAAACAAATAAACATGGAATTACTCACAGATTTCCTCATGATAGAGAACATCTGATGATTGATTATGTAGATACGGTAAACTCTTGAACAATGTGGGGGTCAGGGGCACCAACCATCCACACAGTCAAAAATATATAAAGTTGAATATAAATTTATAGTCAGCCCTGCTGCAGTATATAAAGTTGATATACAGAAATCTGTGGTGCTTCTGTATACTAATAACAAGCTATCAGAATGAGAAATTAAGAAAACAATCCCACTTACACTGCATCAAAAAGAATAAAATACCTAGGGATAGATTTAACCAAGGAGGTAAAAGACTTGTACTCGAAAAACTCTAAGACATTGGTGACCAAAATTGAAGACAACACAAACAAATAGAAAGATATGCCATGCTCATGGATTGGAAGAATTAATAGTGTTAAAATGTCCGTACTACCCAAAGCAACATACAGATTTAATGCAATCTTTATCAAAATACCAATGGCATTTTTCACAGAACTGGTATAAATGATTCTAAAATTTGTATGGAACCACAAAAGACCCTGAATAGCCAAAGCAATTTTAAGGAAGAAAAACAAAGTTGGAGGTGTCATGCTCCCTGATTTCAAACTATACTACAAAGCTACAGTAATCAAAACTCTATGGTACAGGAACAAAAATAGATCAGTGGAACACTCAGAAATAAACCCATTCTCAGAAATAAACCATGTCAATTAATTTATGACAAAGGAGCCAAGAATATACAGTGAGGAAAAGATAGTCTCTTCAATAAATGGTGTTGGGAAAACAGAACAGCTACATGTAAAAGAATGAAACTGGACCACTTTCTTATACCATACACAAAAATAATTTCAAAATGGATTAAAGACTTAAGTGTAAGGCCTGAAACGATAAAAATCCTAGAAGAAGACATAAGCAGTATGCTCCTTGACATCAGTCTTTGCAATGTTTTTCTGGATCTGTCTCCTCAGGCTAGGCCAACAGAAGCAAAAATAAACAAATGGGACTATATCAGTCTAAAAAGCTTTAGCAAAGTGAAGGAAACCATCAACAAAATGAAAAGGCAACCTACTGATAGAAGAAGACATGTATAAATGATATATTCCCTAAGGGGTTAATAGCCAAAATATATAAAGAACTCACACAACTCAATAAAAGCAAATAATCGCATTAAAAAATGGGCAGAAAACCTGAATAGACATTTATCCAAAGAAGACATGCAGATGGCCAAAAGACACGTGAAAAGATGCTCAACACCATTAATCATCAGGGAAATGCAAATCAAAACCACAATGAGATATCACCTCATACCTGTCAGAATGTCTGTCACCAAAAAGACAACAAATAACAGGTGTGGTGAGGATGTGGGAAAAAGGAAACCCTCGTGCACTGTTGGTAGGAGTGTAAATTGGTGCAGCCACTGTGGAAAACGTATGGAGGTTCCTCAAAAAGTTAAAAATAGAACTACTGTATGATCCAGTAGTTCCACTTTAGGGTATTTATCTGAAGAAAATTAAAACACTAATTTGTTAAAACATGTGCATCCCTATGTTCATTGCAGCATTATTTACAATTGCCAAGATATGTAAGCAACCTGAGTGCCCATCAACAGATGAATGGATAATGAAAAAGTGGTATACATATAATGGAATATTACTCAGCCATAAAATAGAATAAAATCTTGCCATTTGTGATAACAGGGATGGACCTAGGGGCTATTATGCTGAGTGAAATAAGTCAGAGAACAACAAATATTGTATGATCTCACTTATATGTGGAATATAAAAAGCAAAGCGCACAAACAAAACAAAGCAGATACAGACTCATAGGTACAGAGGACAAACTGGTGGTTGCCAGAGGGGAGGGGGATGGGGGAATTGGGAAAAATAGGCAAAGGGAATTAAGAAGTACAAACTTCCAGTTATAAAATAAGTAAATTATGCAGATGTAATGTACAGTATAGGTAATATAGTTAATAATATTGCAATAACTTTCTATGGTGACATGATTACTGGATTTTATGGGATGATATCTAATAATGTATATAAATGTCAAATCACTGTGTTGTACACCTGAAGCTAATATAATATTTCAACTAATACTGCAATAAAAAATTACATGTGTAAGAATAAATGGCTCTGAAAAACATTTTTAATAAAAAGATTGATTTTATCATCCTGATCTGACTTTTAAAGTTTTGGGCATGCAACTTTATTTGCACTGGGCACCCCCCCCCCCTCCATTCATTGCCCACGTTTTCTGTTATCTGTGATGCTACTGATGCATTTTTTGGTCTCATTTTTTGGGCTACTCTTCACTGTTGTAAGACTGCTTCCCCAATAAATCTCATATGCTCCCCATTTGTGTGTGCGTGTATGTGTGTGTGTGTGTATGTAAAATATTTTGTGGATATAAAAGAGTGACCCATCATAGCGACCTATCACTAACTAGCTATAGAATGTTCTCTATAAAGTATGGTTCCTATCAATATAGGTAGTAGCTACCTTGATTTACACTCTGACTATAATTAGTCTTTGGCTTTACACAGTGCAAGTAATTATGAGTATCTTTTCACTGGCCTTTGCTCTGTGTTTTCTTTTTTCCTAAACAGTTTGTACTGTCTTTAAAATGTAAGTTGTTTCAGATCCTTGTGAAATAGGATGAATCTTATGTAGATGAATATATATTTTCTGATGTAAAGTACACACACATTTTTAAGGAACATTTCTCCCTTTTTATAATAGTTTCTATTTTACACAAAATGAATGTATGCAAGCTGTAATACTTGAACATCATGCAATACTTGGTTCTTCATTTTATTTACTTATTCACGTAGTATTTTCCAAGCGCCAGTTAATACTGAGCGTTTGTTGAGTATTTACTCCAAGCACCATATATTCAGCTTATATATATATTACCTCATTTATATTGGTGGTGGAATATTATTTAGGAATAAAGTAGCCCCTTTCTTGACTTGCCTGAACCTATTTAAATCCATAATTTAAATATGGTGATTATGGAGACTTGGTAATGACGATGGCAGAGCTATTTTGAATGTATCTTTTTTTAAAAAATATTTTATTTTTGTTTTTTATTTTTTATTGAAGTATAGCTGATTTACAATATTGTCTTAGTTTCAGGTATACAGCATAGTGATTCAGTTATATATATATTCTTCAGATTCTCTTCCCTTATAGGTTATTACAAAATATTGAGTATAGTTCTTTGTGCTATACAGTAGGTCCTTGTTAATTATCTACTTTATATATAGTAGTGGGTATATGTTAATCCTAACCTCCTAATTTATCCCTCCCCTCACCCCCCTTTTCTATTTGGTAACCACAAGTTTGTTTTCTATGTCTGTGAGCCTCTTTCTGTTTCGGAAATAAGTTCATTTGTTTTGTTTGTTTGTTTTAGGTTCCACATATAAACGATGTCATATGATATTTCTCTTTCTCTGTCTGGCTTACTTCACTTAGTATGATAATCTTTAGGTCCATCCATGTTGCTGCAAATGGCATTATTTTCTTCTTTTATGGCTGAGTAATATTCCATTGTGTGTGTGTGTGTGTGTGTGTGTGTGTGTGTGTGTATGTGTATATATATATATCTATATACACATAAACACTACATCTTCTTTATCCATTCATCTGTCAGTGGACATTTAGGTTGTTTCCATGTCTTGGCTATTGTAAATAGTGCTGCAGTGAACATTGGGGTGCATGTATCTTTTTGAATTATGGTTTTCTCAGGGTATATGCCCAGGAGTGGGATTGCTGGGTCATATGGTAGCTCTATTTGTAGTTTTTTAAGGACCCTCCATACTGTTCTCCGTAGTGGCTGCACCAATTCACATTCCCACCAGCAGTGCCGGAGGCTCCCTTTCCTCCACACCCTCTCCAGCGTTTACTGTTTGTAGACTTTTTGATGATGGCCCTTCCGACCAGTGTGAGGTGATACCTCGTTGTAGTTTTGATTTACATTTCTCTAAGGATCAGCAGTGTTGAGCAGCTTTTTCATGTGCCTTTTGGCCATTTAATGTATTTTAAAAGTCTAGTTTAGACATTTTAAAATTCTGGATTAGACATTTCTTTTTAGTTACTTAAGGATGAAAATCCTTTGATTTCTTTTTCTGTTTCCTTTTCTTTTCTCCTCTTCCTTTCTCTTCCCTTCTTGGATGTTCCTTTGAGATATCTCCAAAAGTATATGTCAAGTAGGGGTGCATTTGGGTTTAAATTCTCTCATTATTAATGCATTGTCTTTGTCTGCAAAGTACCAAAATAAAGGGAGGTCAGACAAGACTAGCTGTTATTACTTAATGAGATTCTAAGGATTACAGAACCCTCACAAAGGCCAATTATTGTTTTTACAAGTGAAAGAGTTTATTTTCAGCCAGCAAATGTATTTTAATACTGAGGCTCTTTTTCTCAGTGAATTTGAGGAAAAAAGGTCCTTTGAGTTATACTTGTATAAACTTCAGTATCAAGATTTTATGAGTATAACTTTAAGCTTATTATTCATGCCATCCTGCCTCATTTTGGACTTGTGTTTATGGTAAGGATAATTCTAAATTAAGCCTATAATGACTGCAACTATCTACACTTAGGCCATTTAATAAAAATAAAATCACTTGCTGTGTCTCCTCTTCTTTCTCCTCTCAACTGTTGGCTTTCCTAGATGTCCCCACTTGTAATGCACAGAAACTCCCCAGCAGAATTCATCACCTGCACCATGGCATTTGGTTTTCTCTTTTTAATACCTGTGTGTCAACAAATCCCAGACAGTTGATTAGGCCCTGAGTGTGGTGTTGAGGCTGAAGAGGCAAATAACAGATGATCCAGGGATTTGTGATGCGTGTGTCATAGAGTTTCTCAGAAATGCTATCTACCCCTAAAAGCGGGTTAAAGATCGAAATAAATCCTGGCATGCGTGAGGTCATGCGGTATATCGTGGAAGGTCTTGCCGAACCGTTTAATCTAATAGTGTGCTTCAGCTACCAAATACCCTGCAATTGAGGACAATAATTTGTGTTATAATAAATCTGAAATGAAAGAAGTTTTTTCTTTTATTAAAAAAACTTAGGTACACAAAACATCACCTTTCCAAACTCAGTGCTTCTTGAAAGATCCGTTATATTTAAAGATTTTTCAGAGCTTTCTTGGCTTTGCTTAAGGTACATGATATTTCCAAAGACCATGTGAGAACACTTAAAAGAGGCAATGTGGTAGGAAGAAATGGGTTCGGGATAGGGATTTTTACAGCAATAGAATGTGCTATAGTTGGAGAAATCCTCCTTGTGATGGCATCCAAATACCATAGCAGTGAATACGTTTTTACTACAGTCACACCCCAAATTCCTACTTTAACTTTAAGCCAAATTCATTGGAGTTTTCTGCCTGTAGACCACTGACAGAGTCTGAAAAGCAATGAAATTTTGATTATATTAGAAAGGAAACCTATACTTGGTGGACAGGAAGGTCCATTCCTTCAATAAATATAAACACCTACTGGCCAGGTACAATGGAGGGGGCTCTGAAGAGAGCAGTGAACAAGGTATAGTTTTTACTTTCAAGGAGTTGGATAGTCTAGTGGGTGAGATTGACCATTAAAGGAGCAATTACACCCAGTGTATAATAAATGCTACCCTGTGTTTAAGCATGGAACATATAAGAGGGACAGACTTCCTGGGGGAAGTGACTTCTGAGCTGGTAAGTCAGCCAAGAACATGTGGCAAGGAGCTGGAGAAAGGGTTATTCAAACAGAGGCAGTCCCGTACACAGACACCTATAGTATGGTTCTATCCGGGAAGTGATGAACGCTTACCACGGCACACAGAATAAGGGGCTTAGGACGAGACTGCCAGTGGCATCGACCCCTGTGCTTGAAAATTAGCCCCCCCAGCTTGTTAACTGAGAACTCCTTGTGGACCAGGAGTAGGTCCTTTATTGTGGACCAACACTTACTTGTTCCTGAGAGGCGTCAGAAAGAGTTCTCCGTGGCTTTGCTGGTAAAGATGTGCACTGGCCAAGACAGTAGGCTTGAAGGGAAGGCTGGGTGGAGCTGTCCATGGTGCTCACCCTGTTGACTGCCTGGTCAGCTCTTTCTTCTTGGGCTTTGGTTCTCAACCAGCTGCCCGCTCGCCTTCACTGTTGGTCAGGACCCCCATCACACTGGTCAAGCCACTGATGTTTCTCGTTAAATTATAATCTTGACCTCCTCAACTCTTTACTTGACTGGGCGCATTTCCTCCTACTTGGACTCTATTGCTGCATTATAAGTTCAGGAAGCCACAATGTTCTGCTGGAGCTTCCACTGAATGCCCTTGGATTTCTTTTCTAGTCAAAAGAGAACCCTGTTCAGTTGAGAACAATGAACATGTTCTCAGGTTTTTTTTCACATTTAAGTGAACATATGAGAAAAGCTTCCTGGCCATTTGATTGCTTGGGGCTGAAAGGCAGCTGTCCTCATCATCATAATAATGGAAGCTGAGACAGGTCACATTTGCAAACTGTTGTCTTCTGGACCTGAATGTTTGATTCAAAGTCATAAAATACAATTTTCAGCCAGTATGTCTAGCATTTTATTCCATAGATGTGCAGGAAAGGTATCAGCTCAATCCTTAAACAATGTGAGGAATCTCAAATTGATTAAATTTTCACTTATTCTTCATGACAAATGACTTCTCTTTCGATTCCAGATGAAATTCAAACGATGTTAGCCAGTTCCAGGTAAATGTGGTCTCTTCTGTCTCATAAAAAACACGTAGACATTATGGATGGAATTAAAAGGTGAAATGAGGTCTTTAAGCAAAAACAAGCACTTTGACAATATTCCTGATTTTTCTGCCTTCTCACAAATAGATAACTTAGAAGTGTTGTGCTAGCAATTATTAGCCAAGTTTTAACCGTTCAGGAAATTAAGTGGCTTTGTAGGTCTAAATTAGAAACCACCTGCAGTATAAAAATTACTGAATAAAATAGGCTACCAAATTGAGGCATGAGAGAAAATAGCTCTGCCACATTCAGAGATTTAAAATGTTTTGAAAAAAAAATGGTTTCTTGGAACCTAAACAAATGTGAAATAATGCAAAGTGTACAGAATTTTGTTTTTGTTCTTCAAACATTTCCTCCTGATTGCTTTGGGCAAATCATAAAGTGTTCATCTTTACCTTTACCCTCTCTTTTGAAATATTCTCCTTTTAGTTCAACATTTACATACTACATTTCTGGGACTTCTTGTGTTTTTGCTCTAAGTTCCCTATCTGTCTCTGACTGTGGAGTACACAGTATTTGTAGAAGCATGTACCTTGTGGATTCTGGGAAGATGGAAGTTTGAATATATCTCTAATGCCCTTCTTTCTCAACTACTCACTACTGACGACCTTCTCCAAGTCAACTAGGAGCTGGAGCTCTCAGAAGTGGTGGCCCAGCAGATGTGAGGGAGGCTCAGGCGCTGCCAAGGACCAGGCATCCCCATTTGGGCGTCATCAAGCCAAACTTGGGTCCTCTTGCCTGCCTGACAGCAAAGCCAATCTACTGACACTGGGGTAGTGATGAAGGAAAGTACAGTGTTTATTGCACGATGCGAAGCAGGAAGGATGGGCAGCTTGTGCTCAAAAGACCCAAACTCCCAGATAGCTTTCAGGGAATGTTTTTTTTGTTTGTTTGTTTGTTTTGCGGTACGCGGGCCTCTCACTGTTGTGGCCCCTCCTGTTGCGGAGCACAGGCTCGGGACGCGCAGGCTCAGCGGCCATGGCTCACGGGTCCAGCCGCTCCGCGGCATGTGGGATCTTCCCGGACCGGGACACGAACCCGTGTCCCCTGCATCGGCAGGCGAACTCTCAACCACTGCACCACCAGGGAAGCCCAGGGAATGGTTTTTAAAGGCAACATTTGGGGTAAGGGTTGCAGCTCATGAACTTTCTTCTGATTGGTTGGTGATGAGGTAACAGTGTGATGTTTCGAGAATCTTAATCATCAACCTTCTGGTCCCAGCCAGTCTGTGGGCTTGTGTTCAGCATATAGTCACCATCGCCCACCAGGGTGGGGGTCTTAGTTTCCACAGAACAACTCAAAGATCTGTGTCAGATGGTTATGTGTATTTCCTGAAGAGGAACTAGGACTCTGTTTTATTGCTGAACTATTGTCTAAGGTGTCATTACTTTTACTGCTTGACTGCTTTCCCTTTGTTCCTGAATTCCCTCACTTCACTTCCCTAATTAGCTTGAGTCTCCTCCTGAGAACTCAGGGAAGGCCTAGCAGAATAAAGCCTTTTTTTTTTTTTTACAAAAAGGAAATGGGGGGCACAGAGGGATTTTTCTACCCAGAAGGCTCCATGGGGTCCTGTTAGGTTTCTATTGCCCTTTTCTTTGATACTCCTCAATATCAAGGGTAACAGGGGTGGGACAAGAAAGGAAATTAAAGTTTTAGACAGAGAGATTAATCATAAACTCAGCAGGGAAACTTGGTTTTAGTGGGACTCAGTTTTACTGGGTCTGGAGATTAAAACAAAAGGAGATCACTGGAATGGGAGATTGATGGATCACGGAAAACTTTGGCTTTTGAAGCCCTGTGAACTTCCCGGAAGATGGCTAGAGCTTTCCCATGTGCTAGAATCTCTAGAGAGATTGCTGAGTGTGTGGACTAAATCTCTTTATTGATCCTTCTCTAGGATGGCGCCTGCTAAGGACGCCAGGGAGGAGAGAGTCTTCCTCTTGGTACTTCAGACAAGGACTACAGCTTGCCTGCTGGAATACTTCCAGCTGACAGGAGAAGATAGAGATTTCTGTGCGCGTGCACATGGGCACACACACACACACACAATTACAGGAGTGATTGCTCTGGTCTGAAGCTTCTCAACAGCTTTATCTGAACCCCAGCAAGTGGGCAAAAACAAACAAAATGACAAACAAACAGGGAAAAAGGATAGATGACAAATGAAATTACAAAAATAATTAGAACATACAAGGAGATTTATGACAGCACAAAGACTTTCAGAGCTAAAACACGATTATTAAAGAAAAACTGTTGAGAATAGAATTAGTGTGGGAAGATCAAGAGAAAGAGATATCTGAAAACTCAGAACAAAAATTACAGAGAGAGATGAAAAGGACAGATCCTGGAAATGTAACACGCAAGTAACATCAGTTGTGAAAGGACCTTCTGGAGGAAATGCAATAATTAAACAAATAAAGCAGAATATTTCCCTGAGCCGAAGTAGGACCTTAGTCTGCAGAGTGAAATGTGTTACTGGTTCAGCCGAGACTGATGAAGAGGACACGCCTGGACGTATTCTGGTTAAATTTTGATTCCCAAGGATAAAGACAAAATATTCACATTTTAAGACAGAATGAACGGGTTACTTACAAGGGAAAAAAGAAAGTTGAGAAACTGCTCATCTGCAGCTCTGGAAGCTTATCAGATAAAATGTAAAAATTTCCAAGAAAAAGCTCCCGTTCCTAGAAGCCTATGCGCAGCAAAGATATTACCTGCCAGGGCGGAAGCAATGTACAAATATTCGGGATCCAGAGATTGTATCATCCACAAACCCCATCTGCAGACAATACTCAGAAATAGACTGTAACTGTACAATAAATGAATCACTACAGAGACTTGCATGTGGGAGAGGATTAAAAGGAGAAGGAATAGCAGAAGTGAGCAACAGATCCTGCCGTGGTCATATCCAGTTAGTTAAACTAAACGGATTACAGAGGGTAACTGGGTCCTGATGTGTTAAATAAGGATTCTGAAATAGAAGAAACAATCTGATTTTTAAAATCTAATGACAGTTGAGGAAGAAAAGCATGAAAAATATTAAATTGTGTCATTAAAGTCTAGGAGTTACTGTTGGGAGTGATGGGGTAGGAATGAGAAGGAGTATTTGAAAGTTCTCATTTAGGAGAAGATGAAGTAAAAACATTCCAAAGATTTTATCCAATACAACAGTGGGGGAAAGAACAGAAGAAGATGGGAGAGTGGAATGTTAGGTGCAGAGAAATGTTTGATGGCTGGTTTTTGTGTGTTTGATGATGAGTTGTATGAGAGGTTACTAGTAGGAAAGTGGCAAAAGACAGGAAAACTTTTAAAATTAATGATAGGTAATTAGGACATGAGTATTTGCATGATCAAACCAGTGGCAGAAGAAAAAGAAAAAGAGAAAACCAGAAAGTAAAGGAAATGTAAGACGGAAGGAATAAAGCCAAAATTAGAAATAAAAGAATGGGAAAATAATTCTAGGAAAAAATTGGAAACAGAAAGAAAGCAAGAGCGACTATATTAATATGAGACAAGGTGCAATTTAAAGATAAAAGGACTAAACATAGCAAAGAGGGACATTTTACAATGATAAAATACTCATTAATTAAAAAGAAATTCCTGAACTTATACACACTCATCAGTATAATAATTAAATAATAAACAAAACTTTTTTGAAACGCCACAAAAACTTGTTTAAATAGTGGAAGATTTTAATGTGCTTCTTTCAGAATCAGGTTTAGTAAGTAAAAAATAAATAAGGACAGAGGAACTGAATAAAATAAGAAACAAATTTGAATGTATAATGTAAATCTTTGGATTAAGAATATACATTTTTTTCTTATATCTGGGGAAGCATTAAAAAATTGGTCATGCACTGACCATAAGGAAAGCCTTACAAAGCAACCAAGATACTTTACAGGACACGATCCCTGATAATAATCAAATAAAACTATAAATCACTAATAAAACTGTAAAATACACTCAGGTAACATGAGATCAATGGGGAAATCTAGAAAAAAATGGAAAGAACATGTCACACAAAAATATATGAGTTACAGTGAAAGTATTAACCCTACATATCTTGATTAATAAAGAGTATAGGCTAAGAACATAGGAATTTATGCTCATTTGAGAAATTATAATAGAACAAAGTTAACAAAAGAAAGTAGAAAGCAGAATGAGCAAAAACAAAAGTTGAAATATATGAGAAAAATTGTACTAAAGATAAATGAAAAGTATCTTATTTTTTGAAAAGCCAAATGAAATACATAAGCCCTCTAAGGAAAAAGATAAAAATTATACAAGATTAAGAAAGAAGGAGAGAGAAGACAAAAAAAAGGAAAGAAGGAGAAACAGAAGAAATAAAAATAATTATAGGAGAAAGCTATGTGCATTCCTTGGCAACAATTTGGAAACCTAGAGGAAATTGATGATTTTATAGTAAACAATTGATGATTTTATATTAAACAATAAATATCAACTTGAAGAGATAAGGAATTCAAATAGATTTTCGAAGATATTAGAAATGAGATTAAAATCTACTATTATGAAAGTCCCAAGAATTGATAGTTTCATATCCAAGTTCTATATGACACTTGAAGAAAAGATCATTCCAAAGTCCCTGACACTAACCCAGATTAATATAAATATGGAAAGATTTCAGATTTGTTTTTGAAGGCTGTAAAAATTAAATACCAAAACATGTAGAGATATTACAAAGAAAATCTAGATCAATTTTATTTATGAATAAAGATATGAAAATTTTAAGTAAAATATGAATACATAGAATAATATATTGACCAAGTTGGGCTTATTCAAGGAACGCAAGGAAAGTTCAATATCAGGAAATATATCAACATAGTACATCTGGTGGTACAGTGATTAAGACTTCCCACTCCCAATGCAGGGAGCCTGGGTTCAATCCTTGGTCAGGGAAGTAGATCCCACACGCATGCCACAACTAAGAGTTCATATGCTGCAACTAAGAGTTCATATGCCACAACTAAGGAGCCAGTGAGCCACAACTAAGGAACCCACCTGCCACATCTAAGACCTGGTGCAACCAAATAAATAATAAATAAAATTTTAAAAAACTTTTAAAAAGTACAGCAAAAACTGGAGGAGAAAAACCAATATGTCACATCAGGAGGCATCAAAAGTATTTGATATAATACAATAAAGAAAATCTTTAATTTTATTGTATTGATACAATAAAAATACTGAGTAAGATACAAATAAATAGAAACTACTTACATATATTGAGATCTCTTTCCAGTCAATAATAATTGTCAATAACTAAAATGTAAAATCACAGGGTGATTTCTAATCAGAGACAAAATTATTTATTTTTCAATGAATAATTGAAAATGAGTAAATACATGCAAACATAATTGTTTGAAAGATTCTACTGAATTTCACAGGAGAAAAACAATGAAACAATGCTATACAGGTTGGAAAATAAAACATCCTCACAGTAGGACCCCTTCTGGACTGCCTGCTGTCCTGGAGGAGGTGAGGATGAATTCCACAGCTCTCATGGCATTAGTTAAGGAATAGGTTTTACTAATAAAAGGGAAAATTCAAAGTCCAGAGTTTGTAAGAGAGAGATGCATGCAGTCCCCCAGTTTCTCATCATGGAGAGCTGTGATGGGCCTGAGGCATCTCCCGGACATGGCATGAGTTCCATTCCAGTAGAGGGAATCTCCTCCTCTGTGGAACTGTTTTCCCAGGGGGTGAACCTGAGAAAGTAGCTTTGTTAGTGGAAGAATACAAAGGCCATTTGAAACCAAGCAGTCTGGGTGGGAACTGATAAGTATTCCCAGCAGTTTCTGAGAAATCCAGTTGGCTTGTCCCTGAGGATTCTGGTGAAGGTGTGGACCTTGGTACCCATGGGCCTTACAGTGATCTCAGCCCCAGAAAGTTTCCAAACTGAGTTCTAGTGAAGCCACTCTTGCTGAGAGAAGGGAGAGACTCCAGAATGAGGAGCAGGGTCCATTTTGGACACTCCTGCTTCTTGAATAATGGAAAGAAAAAGCAAAATATTTCATTTGGCCAGAGATTTAATTTTATAAAAGGAAATTTTATAAAAGATTTAATTTTATAAAATTTAATTTTAATTTTATAACTCAGAAAGCTTGAGTTAAAGAAACAAATGTAAGATTAACACAAAAATCAGTAGTTTCTTAACTATTAGCGATTACCAGCTAAACATGGTAACGTGAAAATTTTAATTCATGATAATAACAAAAGCTATGAAATATCTAAGAATTGCTTTAATAAGGAATCAACATGAAAAATAATTATAAAAAATTTTTTGAGGGGTGAACAAAGCGTTTTGAACAAGCACAAACATATACCTTGACCATGGATGGAAATTTTTAATTACTGAACATTGTTAATCAATTCCTCTAAAACTAATATGTACAGGTAATTAAACCCTAATGAGAGCCACATTTTTAATTAGAGAAAAGCTCCCAATGGAAGATAAATATCTGAAAATAAACAAGAAAATAATGCCAGATTTTAAAATATACTACACGGATCCAAATAGAATGTAAGTTACAGAGAACCATAAATAGATTGCAGATATATGGGAATTTAATATGTGACAAAGTTAGCATTTCAAAACAATTGTTATATATTTCCTTAATAAATGTTGCTAGCACCAATGGAAATAAAATTAAACTCTTACTTCATATACAAACCCAAAATTTCAGATGATTTCAAAACTTAAAAATAAAAACACTTAAATCTTAAGAGATAATTTAGATGACTAGGAATTGAGGACACATTTCTAAGAAAGACAGAAATCCGGAAGCTGTAAAGGAAAGGTACCACGTATAAAATGAAAATAGGCGAATGATGACAGAAAAAATTTGCAAAGCATATTTTATCGTTTTTAGAAAATACAAACAACTGAGTTATGGAGGGAAGCCATACAAATAAAATCATCGTATAGGATATAATTCTATTTGTGCACGTGTGTATGTGTGCAGATGTGAGTTTATAGGGAGATGTATGAAATATGTTCGCCATATGTTAACAGTGGTCCTTTTAGAATGGTGGTCTTTTAGGTGACTTGTACGTATTTCAACTTTTATGTATCGCTTGAAAATTTTCTCATGATGGTGTTCAATTTATATGTCCATCAAGAAAGTTTTTTCATTTTGAAAAATAAAAAAAAGAGTATTCAAGTCTTTCTGGGAAGATAATTGTGGGCATTAGACCACAGAGACCTCTGGTATTCTATATGCATGAACCTGGCTGTGGTTAAAAAAATAACCTGTCACTTCTGAAAATGCTTTCCTGTTTGAATCCTGTTATCAATATCAAATTAATTTTTAGGCAGAAGCCCTTGGTCAGGCAGCATAATGAATCTGGTAAAGCCCTGTTTCTTAGGGTTTTGACATTCCTATTTGTATCTTTTATTCTCTCCTTGCTGATGGCAACAACATCTACTCCCCAGTCAGTGCTTGTGAATTTCCTGGGGCTTCTGTCTTGCGAATCCATGTATCAAAGGACAAAGGGACAGATCTCAGGAAGGGCGTCAAAGGTACTTTATCATTCAGTTTTTGGGTGTTGAAAAGCATCAGCTACCCTCCAGAAAAATTAATAACCCTTAAGAAAATAGTATTTATGTGCCTTCCCTACTTCAGTTAGGCATACGGTAGCAATTCCATCATATTCTATAACTTTAGATTATTAAGATGTGGGATGACTTTTGATCAGGTATTTCCTATCCTGAATAGAAGTGGATTTCAGTATTGTTAAGTCTTTATTGATTTTTGATCATCAGGTTTTGAAGGGAAGCTTACTGAGCTCTCAGAGGTCACATAGAAACTTGGTGAAGGATCTGGACAAAACACCTTCAACTGTTACAGGACTAATGGAGCCTGAAGGGAACTTATTCTACTTCCTGACTTTATATGTCCACAAGTTGGGTTTTGCAAATAAAATCTTTGTACCCACATACTAATTTAGATTGTTCTCTCTTCCTGCATGTACTGTGGGACCCTCAGAAAATGAAATGTCCTTAAAGTCAAATTTGGTAAGAGGGTGCCGTTTACCAGAATCTTCATTGCTAATGTTAATCTGTGCTCATGAAGTTCACAAAAATGGTTAAAACAGAGACTGAAGGAGACTTCTTTAACTCAGGATATTGTAAAGATGACCAAAACATTATTGAGATTGACTGAAACCCTACTATAGAATCAGACACACAGATATTTACTCGTTTAACCTAGGCACAATTGTAGCTATGTGTGTGTGTATGAGTGTGTGTGTGTGTGTGTGTGTACATATTTAAGATGGATGGCCTCATTTCTTAGAAAACCACTGGTGTGCAGCGAGTGTTCTAAAGAAGCTTGCACTGTGGTGGGACTCTGATGCTAATTTCCAATCCTTCCCAACTACAAAACTAGAGGAAATCATCCATCTTCGTCCAAGACCAGTTGATTTTTCTTCATCATCTTGGCTCCATGTTGTCTGCTAATCTTTCCTTTGTCCAGAGCAGTCATATTCCTGAATAATTACTTGCTGGTATTGCATTGAATACCAGTTGGCCTGTAATTGCTTATTCCAAGAGACTGAGTCTCCATCTGTGCAGGGTGGTATCTCTCTCTGACCGGGGGCCCTTTCTTCAGCCCCGGGGCTGGGGGGGTGGAGCTCACGTGTCTCTTCTGGCTTTTGTCGGGAGGATGGCACGTGAAAAGGTTTTCTTTTACACGGAAGTTACTGAGACCCTTGATTCTCTCTGGGAACCAGGGTCAAACACCCCTTTCCACTGGCATTTGGAATTTGTGCCTAAGTATTTTAAGTCAGTTAGGTTAGAAATTCATATAGTGTTAAAAAATGCATTTCCATTACATAAAGTCTTCACATTTCATTGTATTTCGTTACATCTGAGTTTATGTCTTTTTCTTTTCTCTGCTTGACTGTAAAATCCATTGTTGTCTTGTTCCATCTCAGTCCAGTGCTTGGTCCATGTTGGGATGCAGGACGTTTTAGTTTCTAGATGTCATCTGCTGGCAGATTTTGCCATCATTTACTTGAATGAGGGAAATCGCATTAATGAACTTATTTATATTCTCTATTCATTAATTAAAACAGTAGCTTCTGAGCATTGCAATCAAAGACTCTCATTTCAAAAATTAGGATTTTTATATTGGTGATCAGGTCCTGGATTAAAGATAGTTTTGAAAAATATATTTGGTTTTAGGAAAAACAAGGTTAGTAGATGGAAAACACACTTTAAAAACTGAAAAGTACTACTGTATAAATTAATAATATAACCATCATTTTGGGAAGAACTTAGAAGGTTGTGTATAAATTTTCTTTATCATCATCAAACCATTCTTGAATAGTAAAAACGGCAGTGGAGTGAAATATAAAGGCATAAGAATGTTTTCTTGTTTTCTGATTCCCAACTCGGTTATCAAAATCAGTGACAACTAGAACTATTATCGCTTATTCTTCTGAATTCTCTATAGCGCAGTACCATTTGTGGAGTTTGGGTTCCAGAAAGGAAAGAAAATGGACGGTTACATGGAGACAGCTGTGTCTCATCTTATGCAGTAGTTCCATTTTCCTTAGGTTTGTGGGGAAACAAATGGATTATACCTGGTTTTCTTTCCTTTTTTTTTTTTTTTTTTAAACCTAAGGGCTGAATAAAGAGAGAATTAGATAAGCCTGTTGTTTCTTTATTGCTATGACATCCTTTATGCTCAAAGTCTATAACTGTTTCTGTAAGCAATAAATGTACATCTAGTGACCCTCTGTCAAGAAAATGTCCTGAAAAAGATGGAGAAAACAACACTTTTAATGAAAGGAGTAAAAAAAAGAAAGAGAAACAAAGAATGTTCAGGCTTCTGAAAACTGCCTTATTTTAAAAGTTTCCTCGGGACATGAGCCCTTTAAACACGGACATGGGCTGTGTGTATAGTTTCCCTTCCAGGGGAGGGGGCTGATCTTGAACTGAAAGCTTCAGGAACTTATTCCCACACCAGATAATAACATCCAACAATCCTTTTGGATGAGGCCTGGCGACCTCAGGTAGTCCTGGCTGGTGTGGCCGGGTGGTCTGGGATGGCGCAGACCCGGGATGGAGCACACGGACTGAATGTGCCGTCTGACCTGGTACCAAAAGGGCTGACTCGCTGCCTGGTGCCTTGTGCCTGAACTGATGTTTCTACTTCAGAGAGTTGATTAGATTCCCACTGTGCTCCAAAGAGAAGCCTAAGGAAGCGCTCACATCCAAGGAAGTGTTCAGGATGGGAGTGTTTCTTGCTCTTCAGTTTTCATTCTGTTGTAAGATTCGGGCAACATTTGCAGTGTTGGCTGCATTGCCCACCATCTGTGCCACTGTTTGACCCTGTCTCAACTCTTTTTTTTTTAAGATTTTTTTGATGTGGGCCATTTTTAAAGTCTTTACTGAATTTGTTACAATATTGCTTCTGTGTTATGTTTTGGCTTTTTGGCCGTGAGGCATGTGGGATCTTAGCTCCCTGACCAGGGATCGAACCTGTACCTCTGATCCCTGAGGATCAGAGGGCTCCTCAGAAGGTTAAGTCCCAACCACTGGACCTCCAGGGAAGTCCCTCAACTCCCTCTTTACCCTCTTCTTTGGTTTCTTCTCCCTGGGAAGACACAGTTTTGGAGGCACTGAGCAATGTCAGTGTTTTTATTAGGAAATGCATTGGGTGATATTTATTAACATGTGTAGGTCATCTTAACTAAGAAGAAATAATTTACGCAAGCTAAGGCGTTTTTGCAAGCCCCTCTCCAGCACACAGGACCGTAGAGCATTCTTTCCATGCTGAGCCTTGAGGAATACCTCTACCCCCTCCCTTTCTACTTCCTACCCTTCCCCTAATAGACAGGAATCAAACAATAGGGTAATTGAAAGGCCTGTGGGTTTTGTTTTTTAAATTCTCAACTCCCTTTATTTTTCCAAGACTGAAGTGCAAGGTCTGCTGCTCTATCCTCTACTGAACATACTTCCTCTCTTCCAACCCTCAACTTCCTTACTTAATAATAGCAGTATAGTTTTTTCCCTTTGTCATAAATAATTTACATTGGGACTTCTGGTACATGAGGAAACATAGGGAAAAAAAGGCTTGAGAAATTACCTGAAGGACATTTATAATGGGGTTTTCTTTTGAAAACACTTTGAAATTGTTAAAGAAAAAGCAGGCACTGACCGTGAGACCGCTGGTGAGGTTCAGCTCACTACTTGCTGGATGTCTTGGCCTGCCCTTCTCCACGGGAAGCAGAGATGAGACCAGGGCTGCCACACAGGAGACGTGTGATGGAAACATGTCTGAGAACAGGAGCAGGGCCTGGGAAGTAGAATCGGGAAGGGGGGAAGGCCAACCCAAGTGTGTTTCACCAAGCTGATCACTGTTGTGGACGCTTAGATTCATCTGAGGAGCCGTGTATCAATAGAAGGTGCCTCACAATGAATCTGTGTGAGCTCTGTAGGAGGTGGCCATGTATCTGCTGCCTTGTATTTGCCTCTGATCAAGTGACACATCCCTCTTTAGGGGTTGCTGTGTGCAAGAGCAGGTTCTCAGCAAACCGTACACTTTCAGAAAGCAAGACGTGTGCAGGGCAGCCGGGGCCAGGTAGGGCCACTGTCCTCAGCCTGCACCTGCTAGGAGCCAGTTACTGAAGCTATAGTTGCAGAGAAAGGTGGGCTGTAGGCCCGGGGAGGTAGACCACAGAGATGTACGATACAGTGAACTGGAGGTGATTCTCAGAAGATGACACAGCAGCCAAGGGAATCAGCAAACGGTTAAGAAAAGGCAAGCGCGTTGGGGAAAAGGAAAGGTTGCAGTTATTCACTTTACATTAAAAAAAAGAAACTTTAGAGGATAAATTACTGAAGAGTAATCTTAATTATTAATTATTATTAATCTTATAACCAATTTTTGGAAATCACTTATTCAAATGATTTCGTAGAATACAATTTTAAAGAGTAAATGTTTAAAATGACCCTATAATAAGTTAAAATGTGAAGCCTGGAGAGGGTGGATACAAGAACTCGAGCTGGAAGTGTTCATGCGGTCAGACACTCTCATATTCTAGGAGGGAATGAGGACCTATTATGTGATGAGCTTTGTATTGGGCACTTAGCCAAGCAAGATTCATTTTACATTTTCCTCCCCATGAAGAGCTCACGATGTATACAGTGACTTAAGGACACAAGGACATATTAAAATAATGACAGTAAGATGTGATAAGTGCTTTGTCAGAGATAAAGTACCATGAGCGCTCTGGAACTGGATGGGAAAGGCGTGAGTGTGGTAGTGGCCCCAGGGTTGGGGTGACATCAAGAAAGATTTCAGGGTGCGAGAAGGAAGTGATTTCTGATATCATCCCATTGTTGATCTCCGTGTTCTGGACGCTCTGACAGCACTGAAGTATCTTTCTTGCAGCAATAATGGCTGTTTTGGTTTATCCTGGCTCTCCCAGAATTGTCTGTGGAATGAAGGAGTGAATGGATGAACCAGCCATCCCCTGAACCCGTCACATTTCTGCTGGGGCACTCCGAGCCTGCTGGCCCCCTGCTGGGCAAGGCAAGCTCAGGCAGGACTCTGAGTTGGGTCTGGTTCCCCTTCTCCCCAGAGAGGCTGTGGTTGATGTGAAATTTACAAAGGACCAAAGTAAGAAAAGAAGATGAACTTCTCTAAGCTCACTGCTCACAGTCACCCTAATCAAACTCCACCTTCACTCCAGTAGTGATGCTATTTGGAGGGGTACAGGGGTACCCAGTTTTACAGGGGTACTGTTTACAGTACTGTTACTTAGGGTGCTGTTTTCCAGTTCAAAAACAAAACAGTAAAGTGCGTTACAGGGAGCCAAGGAGACTCTGTCCTGTTAGGGAACCCCCCTCTCCCCTGTGCTTTGAGAAGGGTGTGGGTCCTAAGGTATGGGGTGGAAATCTACTCTTACTCATGGGGATGCCTGGTGTGTGGGCAACCGGTGATCTTCCAAGCAACACATCATGGAAAATAGAGGGTTGCTTTTCCCCCTCCCCACTCACCAAGGAACTCACATCCTCACATCCTCGAAAGGGGGTGAAAATAGCACAGGAGGCTTCAGCTGCAGAGTGCAGAAGCCAAGTGTCGGGAGTGTTACCTGCAAACAGCGGTAATTTTTAACAGGCCCCAGGAATGGGGGGCCCCTGTGCTCAGGTTCTAGAGTTTTATTGTGGGACAATGAGAAGCCAATGCTTGTTTAGGAAGCAGGGGGCTGGTTATAGTTAAAACCGTGAGGAGATAAATTTGTTGCTGTTCTGGACTCACTCTTTTCCCTTGTCAAAACCCACTCTCAAGAAGCTTCTAGAATATTCTTTCATGTTAAAACGGTGAATGACTGCTAACAGTGACAATAATGAAAATACCAAAACAGCTACTAATTAAAGAGTGCCTACTGTGTTCTAAGCATTGCACTAGGAATCTTTTTTGTTTCATTTCATTTTTTAAGGTCTACTGGAGTAAGTAGAGCTTGCTATGTCCATTTTAGAGATACGCAGCTGAGGCTCTGAGAGGTTGAGTAACTTGTCCAAGGTCACACAGCTCTGCTCACTGGCATGTCTAGTTGGAATTCAATCCCAGTCTCCTTGGCTCATTTTTTTTTTGCTCCCGGTATTTGAATTTTTATGGCAAACTGCATGAAACCATTTTGGAAAGGGAGGAGGGGCTGGCTGGCCAGGACCTTGGGGTCAGGGGCATAGAGAGACAGGAGAGCATGTGGTCCCCTCAGAAAACAGGCCATTAAGAGTCACACTCTGTCTCTGCAGATCAAATTTGAAATCCCACTTTTTCCAGCCAAATCAACTGGGATAGGAATTAATTTTCTTAACCCCGCAACGTAGTGGGCTGGCCAAGCATGCCCTGTGAAGAGCCGTGAGTAGGAGGGTCTTGGGCTCCACTTCCGGGCAATTTGGGAGCCTTCTTACTGCATTTATTCCTATACCTCAAGGCAGAGACTGCCCTGACTTATTCCTATTTTAATCTCATGGACCCCGTCATGAACGTGTGAGAAGTCTGAGGACTCACCATCAGAAAGATTTTTATCTAGAAAATTTTTGCAGGTCTGAAACAAAGATCAAAGATTTCTCTTGCAGGAGCACTACTTCCCCGTGAAGAGGAAAAATGAGAAATTACCAAGTAGATTCTCAACCAAGGGTCTGGTGGCTTTGGGCAGGTCCCCTCATGCGCCTTGAAGAGAAGGGATTGGCTTAGCATGGGCAAGGCAGGAGCAGGAACTGTTTTCCTTCTGTGGGTGGTGCCTGCCAAGACTGAATCCTCCCTGACTTCTGATGGAGCCAGCTTTAGAGAGTGTCCCTTTATCTATGAGAGAGGCAGAAGCACATAAAGATGGTTTATTGCCGAAAGCGTGGGTAGGGCTGAATAGCCAAGTAGCTGCAGCGAAGCTCAGGGGTCTGAGGCTGCAGGAACCCCACCTAACAATCATGGGGCAAATAACTTGCCCCAGAATTCTATCCATTCGTTCACTAATATGATAACACCTTACACTTTCTTTTTTTTTATATATATATCTTTATTGGAGTATAATTTGTTTACAGTGGTGTGTTAGTTTCTGCTGTATAACAAAGTGAATCAGTTGTACATATACATATGTTCCCATATCTCTTCCCTCTTGCGTCTCCCTCCCTCCCACCCTCCCTATCACACCCCTCCAGGTGGTCACAAAGCACCGAGCTGATCGCCCTGTGCTATGCGGCTGCTTCCCACTAGCTATCTGTTTTATGTCTGGTAGTGTATATATGTCCATGCCTCTCTCTCGCTTTGTCACAGCTTACCCTTCCCCCTCGCCATATCCTCAAGTCCATTCTCTAGTAAGTCTTTGTCTTTATTTTCAATCCAATTCAATTACATTACATTTTACCAGGATAAGAACAATTACCATGAGGTTTGCTCTCTGAGCAAATGTTGACGTGCACGATACAGTATCGTTAACTGCAGGCGGAGCTGTGGAACTTACTTACGCATCTTCATCTTGCAGAATTGAGACTTTCTGCCCACTGATTAGCAAGCTCCCGTTTCTCCCTGTCTCCAGCCCCTGCCAGCCGCCATTGTACTCTCTGAGTCTGCACGCTCAACTACGTCAGAGTCTATGTTGTCCTTCTGTGACTGGCCTATTTCACTTAGTGTGATATCCTCCAGGTTCACGCATGTTGTTGCATGTGCAGAATTTCCTTCCTTAAGGCTGAAGAATATTTCCCTTTATGTCCCTACCTTAAAAAGTTAAACAGCATTTCAAAATTAGATATGTAAGTTAGCGAAGTTTACAAAATAACGACGTTATTGCCTGGGAGGCCTGGGTTCAAACCCCACTTCGCTCTCCAGCCACCAGGCTGTGACATTATGGGTTCTCTATGTGTCCCCTAAAATGGCTGCTGTGAAGCCACCTCTCTCCGGGGAGTGAGGACAAACTGGGCTCCTGTTCTGGAATGTTCCACTGGTGGCGGATGGCAGCTAGCCCTTTCATTATAATTGCACTCATCTTCCACCACCAAAGAACAAGATCACAGTATGATACTGTCAGCGAATCTGCTCTGTAAACTCAGAATGTGGGAGGAAGACCATCCCCGCGGTGTGTCGTCTGGCAGGGGTGAGAAACCCCCGCTGTGGAATCAGTCTTGTGTCACGACTCTCTGTTCTCCCATCAGCATTGTTCTGTGGGTCTGAACTGCAGCACGTTTGTCTCTTGGATTCATTTTAAATAAATTAATAATCAGAATCGACTCCCTTCCCCTGGCATGCAGTTGTAGACACAGCCTGCTCCACCTTTGATCTAACTTAATGTGCATCTGTTTGTTGTTGATTAATTCCCGAGTTTCCATCTCATCTGTCTTCCTTTTGGTTTTCCCTCCTGTGTATTTGCAAAGCTGAAGATAAATGTAGTAACTGGCCTTCTGTCTTCTGCCGCAGTTTATGTGTTGTAGACCCACAAAGGTTTAAAGATGCATTTTTCCTTGAAATGTGAAACATTAAATGCATCTGTTAGATGGTTTTATGAGGAAGGCTATCCCAACTCAGGTGTCATTGACCATGGAATAAATAGCATCTACGTATCAAGAAACAGAAAAGTCAGAAAACTTCCTTTTGACTTTGTCTACTGGAGTATAAACGTGGTGGGCGTGGGCAACCTTGTCTGAAAACTCTACCTGCCATGGAGCTGGTTTCATGTTGGTGTTAAATACAGGTTCATGGAGCTTGAGGTGTGTTATTCTTAGAAAGTTGTGGAGGGAAATTCTGGAATTCAAATGTAGACTGTTCTACCCAATGGTTTTGAATGAAACAATTACCATAAATTCTGACCCATGGCTCCTAAATACAGTGGTGTCTTGTAATGCCTGAAAATAAACATTTGGTTTTTCTTCTTGTGTCCTGGTTGAAAATGATAAGATTCTTTCCAGTTGCTTCTTTGTTCTAACAGTGCCTAAAATATGTTCTAGCTGCACCCCCATTACTAAACATCCATCTTTAGGTGAAAAAGAAATGCATGTCGGGGGTGCCGGGAGGCGGCCCCTCGGGCCTTTCCTCTCTCGTCACCTGGCTGCTGCGGGCAGTTTTCTGCTCTTTCACGGGAACGTTGAGCCGTTCAGCACAGAGGCCACGTGAGTGTGCGTGGCTTAGTGCAAATCCACCGCCCCGTAATAAACATAACCCAGCGCGTCTTCCTGAAGTGTCACCGGGAGTGTGAGGGGTGGCACCGAGCAAGATGTAGGTCTCAGAAGCCATCGTTTCAAGAGCCCTGATTAAGGTTTAAACCTTGTCGACCGGTCAGTGCTCAGAACCGGGACTGACCACAGCAAGACCCGAGACAAAGGGCTGTTAAGAACAGAACGGAAGGGCAGGAAGCACTGTGTTTTGGAATAGATGGACGTGCAAAGGCAGGCATTCAAACCTTCTGCCTAGAAAACACTGGAAGGACTAAAGGAACAGCAACATAGGGTGAGGATGCACTGACGCGGAATGTAGAGAAGGTTCCAGCTGCGGGCTCAGAACTCGGCATCCTTCTCATGTCGGGCAGACAGGCCAGCCAGGGAGAGGACGCCAGGCCTGAGGCACAGGTGCCTCCCGGGAAGGCAAGTCTGGCACGTCACGGCCAGGGAAGCCCCTGGAGGGGCAGGCTGGGGGCCCTGCCCCTGCTCTACTGGGCGCATTAGCTTAGTCTTTCTTTGCTGCTGTGCGGGGCTGGGAAAGCAAAGTCAGACCCGGTCAAACATTATGCAGGCAGGGTTTTGTCAGGTGCCATTCCTTACTGATCTGGGCTCTCCCCAACATGGAGGAACTCTTTCCCGAATAAGGGAGCTGCTCTAATTCAGAACGGGGAAGGCAGGTGCCTTTGCTCTGTGGGCCCAGAGCGACTGGTGCAAGCAGGTGGCCCGGGTGGGCCCCGTAAGTGGATATTCCTTAAATATTTGCTCAATAGTGGACAGCTGTCTCCTTTCTTACGCAAAAAATTTGTATGTTCCTCTTTTCGTAGTCAAAATAAGAGATTCACTATATCAGCCTGAACATAGAGCTTTAACCTCATTAAAATTGCCCATCATTTCATATTTTTCCTTTCACTTCTAGCTGCCTTATGCTGGCTTTTCACACTTATGAAGGCTAGAAGCATCTTAAGTAGATGCAGTGACCTAGCAGTTCAGGTGGTCTAGAGAAGAACTGACCAATGTAACTGGCTTGGGTTTTTTTTTATGCTTTTTTGAAATTTTATTGGGATATAATTGATACTAAAAACCTCACATATTTAACACATACAATCTGATGAGTTTGGACAGATGCATAAATCGTGAAACCATCACCACAGTCAAGGTGATAGACATTCCCATCACCTCTAGGTTTCCTTCTGTCTGGTTCTTCGGGGCTCAAGTCAGGGCTGAAGCTGGGGTGTTTTCAGGGCTCCAGGTCCCGTATCTCCTGCCATTAGTACAGCAGCCTGAGCTTCTAAAGGCTTACAGACTCGGGAGCTTCTGCTCTATGGGTTCTCTTAAGCCTCGTCAGTGCTCACGGGGGACGCCTGCCCAGGGGACAGATGTCCAAGTGGAGACTCAGGTGCTGTGGCCCGTGGATTCCTAAATGGCCATAGTTCCAGCTCTTTCATGTAACTAATCACAGTTTCTCTTTCTATAATGCGCAGTAAGTGGGTTCCTCACCTTCTCTGACAGTGACAATGAGCCGCAGTAAGTGTGGACAGACAGTTTCGGGACTTCCACACGCCCTCTGAGTGGCGGTGGTCAGGAAACAATGGAATCTCAGAGGCCCCTCCTCCCAGGCTGAAAAACAGTGTTTCCTGTTGCGGAGTGAACTGTCACCTCTTACTCGGTCAGGACAGGCTGCAGGCAAGGGCAGAGCTCCTGATGGCTGAATTCTTCCCGGTCGTGCTACGGTCTGCCGTCCCCAGCCTGGCGGATCCCGGGCGCTCGGCAGAGTTTCTGCTGAGAAGACGGCTCATGGCGGGTGCTGTCCTGTGCCTGGTGCGTGGGCGTCTTGCAGTGTGACTTGGGCGGGAACAAATGCATCATCAAAGCCGAACTCGTGAGAGGGCTGTCTGCAAGGGCCTTGAGTGACCTCGGAGCTGCCCCAGTTTCCCAAGTTGCACGTGACATTCACTGCCCTCCATACCCGGCCTTGTGCGAGGACGAAGAGAAGCACAGCTCTCTGAGTAACGAGAGAAAAGACCACGTTTTCCAGTTCTTTTGAGTCCCTTAGATTAAAGGGCTATTATCAGGCTTATTTAAGGATCCAAGGAAAAAACAATTTAAATTTGTGCCGTGTTTTCACCTAGCCATTTTGGTCTTTGCAATCAGTTTGTGTATCACTGTCCCCACTCTGCAGATGACAGTTAAAGCCCGGAGAGATTATGCCTTGACAAAAGCAAGAGACATCACAAGGCTGGTGGGTACTAGGGGAATTAGAATAGAAAACAGATCTTCTCTGACCTCCAGGGATGGATTGTGGCCAGCCTGGCTGGGGCCCGGGGGAGCAGTGGGGTCCAGCTAAGGTAGAGGGTTGATGTCTCGGACAGAATGGGATGCAGATATGGGATACCAAGGTCAGAGTCAAGCACTTACAGTCAGAACCAAAGGAAGTGAGGGGTGGGCAAGGTGAGTCAGGGCTGTGTGTGTGGAGCACGGTAGATGGAGCCCTGGATAATTCCTGCCACTGGCCTGCCAGTGCTGGGTGGGTGGGTGCCCCCTCTGCTCCTAAGTTTGATGCTGGGTACCCTGTCTCCCAACTCAAACTGGTGCATGACCCATGCTGCTTCTTTTGATATGGTAATAACTCCATGAAATGATTATGTTTTATTATCATTAAGACTCTAAGTATAGATAATGAGTATTCTTCCTCCTGGAGTTTACTCATTTATTTTTTTAAATATGAACTGCGCAGGTCCATGAATTTGAGTTAGCTGAAGATAGTTCTGAATTTTTTATAAGTGGCTTTTCATAAGTAAAAAAAAATGAATTTCATAACTCAACTGGTAATCTTTTCACTCTCTTCAAAATGGCATTTGAATTTGGCAGGAAAGGAATACTGCTATTGCCGAGGTTTCAAAAGAAGATTCTCTTGAGATATAGGCTGACTTTAAAAAAAAACTTCTCCATCGAAGAAATACTTCTCTTCTTATTTCAGATAGATAATTTTGAAGGAAGCTAAGCAATCATTTGAAAATGACAGAACTTTTTTTCCCAGGTCCTGCCCTACTCTGTTAAAAAAAAAAAAATCATTCTGTGTCAGATTCCGATCACAGACGTGGCTATTCCACTAGGGAGTGGAAATCAGAACCGCAAAGGAGTGGAGGTCAGATGGACCACCTGCTTAATTTCATGGATGGGAAAGTGAAATTCTGCAAGACTCCTCAGGCCACACAGCTGGCTCACACAGAACTGGGTTGGAATCCAGTTTCTTTCCACCCAGCGCTTTTCTCCGTATGACCCAATGCCTCCACACATCCTGCCCTTTGGTCAGTACCTTGAAAGAAAACATTTCTAAAGCTCTGGTCGCTACTCATCAGTAGATACCATTCATTTTTGTTGATAACTCATTAAGGACAATGGAGTGAGACAGAGCTATCAAAATGTCATTTTATATATTTATATATGTAGTCAAGACTTCGGTGCTGTATTTTTAAATAGATGAAACTCTATTTTGTTTTAATGCAAACATTTCTTTTAACTGCTAAAGTCATCAGTCTACCCATTTATTCAGTAAGCCCTTATTGGACGCCTGCTATGTGACCCTGTGTACCTGGGGACACTAGGGTGACGTGGACGGAGTTCTTACCTCGAGGACCTCGTGTCTCATAGCTGTAGTCATCGTCACTGTGGTCCCAAGACCCTCTCAGTGTCTGTGCGGTCAAAACGAATTTCATCATGATAGTAAGATGATACTTGCCCTTTTCACTCTTATTTTCTCACGAGCATATGCTGGAGATTTCCAGAGGTTACGTGACATGTGATTTGCATCAGACTGAACGTAAGCAGATCTGAGATTATAGCTCCCTTCTGTCAGGCCAGGCGTTAAAGAATTTTGTGAAATGGAAAAACAATGCTACTTTTCTCACTATAGTTTTAGAAAATAGTTACTTTTCATAAACGCATGCCGATCTTGTGTTTTACTCTGTTTGGGCTGCCATAGCAAAACACCACAGACTGGGCGCCTTATAAGCAACAGACATTTGTTTCTCACAGTTCTGGAGGCTGGACATCCAAGGTCAAGGCAGCAGCCCGGTCGTGTTCCCGTGGAGCTGTCTTCCTGCTTCACAGCCGGTGCTCTTCCTGTGTCCTCACACAGCGGGAGAGGTGATGGACCTCTCTGGGGCCCCTTTGTAAGGGCACCGATCCCATTCATGAGGGCTCCACCCTCACAACCTAATCACATCCCGCATCCTCACCTCCTAACACCAGGGCTGCCTTCTCGGGACGCCTCCTCCTTCCTGCGGTCCTGATGTTTCTAAGTCCCTTATTCCCTCTCCACCCCTTCAGGCCAGGGGTGGAAACAGCCCTGCCGTTACCTGCCCCAGGTACTTCGATGCTTTTCATAAAGACTGAGGACTCTCACCCACCATGAGCTGCCGGCTGACATCACTGTTTTACTTTTTCCCCATTGACCACGTTCTTGAAGGCTCCCGAGCCCTGGTGGTGACCTGCTGTCGAACAGCCGGCGTGAGACCTTCCTTGTGTTTTGGTGGCAGGTCTGATGTTCTTACTTGTGCACCGCCCACAATCCAACATCCTCCAAACTGTTGCCAGGAAACAAAATACTTGCCAGAATGAGAGACCCCAGGAGAGGAAGTAATGTATGCGATGAACACATACACACACTGACACACACATAGATACGTGTGTGCATGGGATGTACACACACCCACAGACACAGGCTCACAAACACACACACACAGACACCCGTGGCCCTTCATAGCTCTTTCTTTCTATTGATAGATCAATAGAGTACTGGAATGGTCTGCACATCTCAAGGTACTATTAAAAACGATGTGTGTATTTTGCCTAGAGAAGAATGGTCCTCGGAGTTTCAATGCTATGAATTTGGTGTGCTCTGTTCAATACTAGTCTCATCAGACAATCAGAAAGAAAAGGTTTCTGTGGTACATTATATTTGGGAAACATGCCAACTTGATGACTTCTTAAAGATTTACTGTGTATCTTAGTAATTAATAGGTTCTGAGGAAACTTCTAGCAAAGAAACCTGTTTAACGTTATGTAATTATATTCTGATTCTAATCAGACCTCAAATGCTGAGTTTTGATCATTGGTAAGTTCAGTTATTAACACAACAGATATTTAGTTGAGGGCTTGTCACGTCTTCCCGACCCAGGGATACAGCTGTGACCAAGGCAGATAAGCAGTCTATGCTCACATAAGTTTATATCATCCAACCTTTATTTTTTTTTTTTCCCCAAGTAACAGCAATTAACATCCCATAGGACCTGTGCTGCATGCCACACACTCTGGGAAGCACAGTTTTAAGTGGACGAGCTCCCAAGCAAAGTGTGCGCTTTCATGAGAGTGGTTCCAGCCGAGGTTTGAGCTGCACAAAATTAGAATTAGGATCTTCTGGATCGTGAATGACGTGAGGATTCCTGGATGAAGCAGGGAGCAAACGTCTCTCCTTGTCTGACTTTATTGGCACATTCTTAGTGCCCCTGGGATGTAGGCATGGGAGGGCCGTGCATGTGGCCCGGGGACCTGAGGTCATGCTTGCTGTCCATCTTGTGTGATCCAGATTCTCTCAGGGCCCCTCATGACCTGAGACCCCGCAGCAGTCCTGTGGCGAGTGGACTTCAGGGTTAGGGAAAGATCCCTCGTGCCTCATTGATTCTGTGGGGCTGGTTTCCCTTCACTGACCTTCGCTGCCCACTGAGCTGCCTGCTAATGAGCAATGGCTTACTCTCCTTTTGGTTCTTCTGTTGCCATCTCTGTATTTATTTCCTGTTCCCACTTCACTGGATACAAATCCACACCTTCATCTGAGCATTGTGACAACATCCAAATCACGCTCTAGAAATAAGTTTACTATGACCATTCGTCAGAATGTCCCAGTTAATTTTTTTTTTCAAACAAGTTTCCCTTCTGTCTCTGTCCTCTGTCCCGATCTTGTTGGTTTGCCCAGAAAGCCGTATTATGTCCCAGAGCTGTTGAGGTAGGCTACGGACTGTCCCAGTAGCAGTCTGTGTAGCTGCCTCCTGTTTCAGAAAGTCCTCCTCTGGGTGCTCATTGCTGAAGGCAAACTTCAGATGTCCTCTGCCCTGCAAATCCCTCAAGTTACCTAAATACAAATGTCACTTGTACAGTTTCAATCAGACCTCCAGTGCTGTGCCAGGAATTAATATGCTGGCGCTCCAGACGACCAGCATTTTGAAAAGCATTTATGCGTTCTCTGGACTGTCACTACATGTTTAATATCCAATTAAAGAATAGGGGCTTTTGCTGGTAATGATAAGAGACAAACACAGCCGTAATTACCCAGAGAGGAGTGGGTGATGCATGACCCCAAAGTACAAAATCCAACACTGAGTGAAATTTTATACCTCTACTAAATTCCTCCCGGAATCAGATTTTGGTTTGGGGATTCTATAATTATATATTCACAACATACACTTGTCCCTAAAAAATTGTACCTTTAATACATGCAGTATTTCCAAGACATGTGTTTTTCTCGGGAACCATTTGGACAGTCTAGTGGAAGAGTTGATTTAGTATGTAATTAGGAATGAAATTTCCAAATTAGATTGAGACCAGGTTCTGCATCTGGGAAACAGGAATTAGGGATGGTGCCACATCTTCCCCTAGTGTCTTTGATTGCCCTTCAAAATCCTGAAATTTTCAGAATTAGCATCAGCGTACCTGTGAACGGTGTCTGTTAAAGTGATGGAGTGTTGAAGACTTGGCTGCCTTTCCCTCTTAGGACACACAGATTGTTGACCCAGCAATGATCAATTCCCACACTTCCCCACCTCCAGCATCCTTCAGAGCCACAACCGCCCTACACTGTGGGGTAACACGGGGTAGATGAGTATCAGGTTGGGTTTCAGAATCTTCGGGACCATTTCTGACCTTGGGATGCATCAGAGCATCAGAGGAAGAGCTACCATGTTGTCCATTCTGCTCAGCTGGTCAAATGTTCTTGGCATTTATATCGATGGAGTGTTTTTTCCATATCACAGTACCTTTTAAGAACCCCTTTAAATTAATCCCCCCACCCTTCACCATGCCAATACTCATTCCATCCACGGGGGCCTTTTGATGGTTTCCTTCAAGAATCCCACTCTGGGCTCTTATCTTCCTCTTCTTTGCTCTTGGCATTTTGTGAAACACACATTCAGTGAACTCCGAAGTTCTCAGATTGTCACAGGCTTTCCTGATATCTTAGCACCAAGCATACCACTTAAACCCACATGTGTACTATCAGAATCCCATATTCACGGGGTAGGATAGGGCAAGTAAGAAAGTTCCATCTATGTGGCAAACAGGGGAAGGATGACGGCTTCTAGTCCCCATGTTGTGAAGATGCCCAAACACCAATTGGAGGCAGAATACAGATGTTCCTGTCTTTTAATTTAAAAATAGCCAACGTTAGAGAACAGGATATCCATCATGATGAGTCTGTCCTCTAGCTGTAAGGGTGGGGTCCCCAGGACAGCAAGTTAGGGGTCTGCTAACTTTGATGTCTTCTGTATGTTTCCAGGTAGTGCGCAGTTAGATTCCTTAACACTGAACCAAAAGTGCTTTGTGTTTATTTTGGAGATGTCAAGGAGGGCAGGATGCTGAAATAAAACTAGTCCCCATTCTACGTCTGGAAGGCTAAATGTTGACAATCAGAAAGTCAGTGAGCAAAACCCCCTGGGGCCTGTGAGGGAAAAGAAAAAGTATAATAGAGAATCCGTTTCATGCCAGGCTCTATGCTAGATGCTTTGGAAACCTTTTGGTATCTAACCCTTATAACTGCGTTGTCAGCCCAATCTTATATATCAGGACTTGGAAGATCTGTGAGGTGAGGCGTCTTTGCCCCGTGCCACGTGGTTCACGCAGAGAAGAGCTGGGGGTGGGGTCTGGGTCCACCAGGCTAATTTTCTGTACGACAGTGACTCCACCTCACACTTGGGGAGTGTTTGGCGGTTTACAAGATTCTTTTACATGATTTTCTACACAGTCTCAGATGGGAGGGCGGGTTCCTGACCCAGGGCTCGGCTCAGGGCGTGGAGCTCTGAGGGCGACCTAATCAGATTTTACCTTTTTCTTTCCTTCAGTAATCACCCCTCCCTCCAGAAATTAGAACTGAGGGAAGAGGATGGAGGCTGTGCTTACAATTGGGACTCTACTGGGGAGGTATCTAATTGAGCCGAAGTAGCTATTACCAGTATTAGAATAAAAGAAACCAACACCCGACGCCTACCTATGTGGAGCGCCTGCCCCGTGCAGGGCTGCACGCGAGGAGCTGGGTCTGTTGCTTACGTCTCCGCCGCCATCCCTCAGAGCTGACAAAACCGAGGCTGGGAATCGTGCAGCGCACGCGGATTAAGAAGAGCAGAGGCGCTCGCTAGCGGCGTGACCTCAGCTCTTCTCATCCTGCTTTATTCCTCTTTGAACCTTGCATTGTACCTTAGCTTCTGCCCCCTAAATGCTTTTCGTTAACACATGGAAGAGGTTCTCTTCACTGAGGTATCACTGACATGGAACGTTATGTCCATTTCAGGTGTGCAACCTGATGATTCGATACTTGTGTATACTGTGAAGCGATCACCACACTAAATCCAGGGTAGCGTCCATCACACACACAGTTACACATCTTTTTCTTGTGATGCAAACTTTTAAGAGCCACTCTTTTAGCAGCTTTCAAGTATACAATAGCATATGGGCCACTGGAGTCTCCATGCTATCCGGAACACTCCCAGGACCTTTTCATGCATTTCAGCCCCCTCTTCCTCCTCCCACCCCCTGCCTCTGTCCTCTGCTACTGATTTTTTGAGGATAGAGATGAAATCTTTCGCTTCTTTTTATCACCTACAGTGCATAGCATAGTACCTTGCACATAGAAAGGACACAATAAATAGTTCTTGATTCTGTTTGTAAAGGACACTTTTAAGTCCAAGGAGCGTGCTTCTGTTTAGTCTTATAATGTCCAGGCTAACTTTTTTATTTAAGAATACTTTTTTGATTACAGCCCTAAGCACGCAGAGGTTAATTCACTGAGCCTTGTTTCCAGGAATGAAATACAAGACTTAAGACATGCCGATTGAGTTTCGAGTACCCGTGGTTCTCATCAAAAAATTCTTGAAGAGCTTTGAGATCAGACACATAAGCAAAACCACAACGCACACTTTGGACGATTGATTTTCTTTTATTGTAAAGAGTTTTGGACTCGTGAAGCTATGCAGAATTGCTTGCCACTTTTTTGACGCAGACTGTCTCTGACCTTGTCCTGTACGGAAACACCATGACGCTGATTTAAAATCAAAGAGGGGCCGGTGGTGGGTATATTTCAGGAACCCTGAAAAGTGCAAAATATTTTCCTCCTTATCTTCAGTCAAGGAGTACTTACCATCGACGTGTTGCAGGTTTACTTTTGGAGAACAGATTATGAGAGTCGGTACTGTTTTGTCAGAGCCTCGTGTGATGCCCCTCCGACTGGGCCTGCGCGTGGTGATTTCTTTCAGCCACGGTGAGTGGTACATGGCCCGACGGGCGGTCACTACCCAGCAGCTCATCTGAGCCCTGGCAGAGCACTTGGAGCTGTTGTGCACAGCAAGTACTCAGCACATTTAATGTGCTTTACCAACAGTGGGTATTCTTCCCCACTACAAAATAAACTTAACCGCACCAAGATTTCAACACAAAAATATTTCTGACAACTTTTTCCCTTTGCCTTCAATATTTACTTTATCTCCTGGCATCAGTTTTCTTCAGTTCCAGAATATATCTATTTCTTTTTTTTAGTTGTTAGAAGTTTAAGTGTGTTTTAAAAAAAGGGAGAAGATAATGGCAGGCAATTTTATCGCTCTGGTGCTGTTTGTTTTCCACGCACGGTTGGCAGGCAGCGAGATGTGGCCAGACCTCCGAGGAACGCTGGGCTCGCGTTGTAGTTCTGCCACGTACTAGACACATGACCTTGAGCCTGGCATTCAGCCTCTGCGGGTTTCCAATTTTGTAAAATCAGGACGATGACATAATAATATTTACTCTGATATTATCTAATACATGATTATACTATTACCCGACAGACGATTACATATCCTTTTGAAGTCTGTAAGAAGCAATGCAAATACAAGGGCATTCGTTTCTCTTTGCCTTCCTTTCCATGCTCTGTGCCTTGTGAATATTTTTGAGATTGATTTTGTGTTTACTTCTTTCGGTCTTTCTCCGGGAAAGCCCTTTGCTCGCCTCTTGACGCATCTCCGTGCGTCTGTGGTTTGGATCTACTACCCACTTCCGTCTCTGAACATTTGGGGGACCTTTTCATTCCCATTCTCCCCTCCTCTTCCTTCTCTGGCCTCTCCTCCTCTTCATTCCCACCCTGTTGTGTTCACCCCACTCCAGACCATTGTCTGCCTCTTTCCCGTCACATCATTTTCTTCTGTCATCCTCTTGTTTCTTCCTTCTCTCAGCCTCTGTTTTGCTAGTACCAGAAATACCTAAAATTCTAGAGTCAGTTCATTCTCCCCCATGGAGGCACTCATCTGCACGTTCCTGAAGCTTTGGTCCCTGTGCACTTGTCCAGTGCCAGCTCATCTGCTCCCAGGGCTTGACTGGTCCCTCCGTGCCACTGATGTCCAGACATGTCCAAGCCCAGGGTCACCTCCACAGCCGCAGACCTGGCCACTCCCCTGCCTCCACACGCCTCTCCGGGAATGGCTTGCTAGCACTTCCAGCCCCACGCACCCTAGCTGACCTCTGCTTCTTTTTCCCCAAAGCCTGCTCGCAAAGACCAACACCTAAGGGTACCTGTCGCCTGCCCCCTCCCGGGACGCAATTCCTCTGCCTCTCCCCAGGGTCTGCTCGCTGCCTCTCAGGCTCCCTGCCACTGCTTCTGCCCAGACCCTCACCATCTCTTGACTCAGTAACAGCCCTGGGCTCTCTGGTCCCTGGAGCCGCTGCAGTATCAGACGTTCTCCTCGGCGCCTGCCAGAGCCCACGTCACCAAAGCCCAGCTCTGCGCCTACCCGTCCCCGACTGGAGAGCCTACACGAGCTTCCTGTTTCCTGGAGCGGAGCTCCGTGGCCAGGGCCCTCCAGCTCCCCAGGCCCTAGAGGAGAAAGTGAGTGTGCATGTGTGTCTGACCATCTTTTCTAGGGGCGGGGACCAGAGCTCCTTATGAGGTCATCAGAGCGCTCTGACCTCCCCCAAAGATTGACGGTCTCCAGTGCCTTCCCATCGACCGGAAGGGCTTCCTCCACATGCTTCCTATTACGCCCCGGTCTCATCTGTGCCATCCCCACCTCATACTCGGTGTTTCCAGCACATTCTTTCTCATGTTGCCTCGTACATGCTGTTGTGTCTGTTTAGAGAAATCCTCGTCCTTGAATAACTTTCTTTTGTCCTATGAGGATGAACTCTAATAGTTCCTCCGGGAAGACCTCACCCGCGCCTCCAGATCTGGTCGCCGTATCCCTTGCCGCTCCCCGTGTTCACTCGCCCCGCCCCCCTGCTCACCTGTTCACGCCTCTGGCCAGCGCTCACCTGCGCGCGCGTGTGCACTCGGCGGGGAGACCTCGGCCCGGGGGGGGGGGCGTGTTCTGCGGCTTGCGTCCTCAGTGCGCAGCACAGGGTAATAGCTCGTAAATGTTCTCAGAGTGAGAAGCTTCGTATCCCGGGACCGTGCCCTCCTCGTAATGAAATGTACTTTGGAAAAAGAGTCTAGAAAGGTCTGCGCCGTGGGGTTCGCCTCAAGAACTGGTCAGGGCGGGCTCCTGGGTCACGCGAGGGTGCTGCTTACTTACGGAGCCCTTGACTGACGTTTCTCTGATGAGATTTGGTTTGAGTGCTCTTTCCGAGGAAACTAGCTAGTTGTTACCTCGCTGGGGGCGCGCCTTAAGCCTTAAGGACTGTAGCATGTCCCTTAATTCACGTAATTAGCCAAGCAGGACACCACACACACACACACGCGCACACACACACACAGTGGAGAAGGGTTCTGGGGTAGGTGCAGTGGTTGTCATCCCAGCATTAACTTGGCTGCTTCTTGCACTTCTCCCGGGCTTAGTAGAGCGAAAGCACTTAGCCCAAGGGTTCAGTCCGTCCTGGATGTGGTGACACTGGGGCGACAGGGAAGCCCTCTAGCGGAAGGGACAGGCGGCTGCATCTCTGCCCCTGCCCCCTGACTGTGGATGCGTACCCCCTTCCCCATAAGGGCCACCTGTGGACTTGATCGCACCGACATGCAGGATAAGTGTGCCTCCGTGTGTGTGTACTTGTGTGTGCACACCCGCATATAGCAGGCTTCACGTTATGCCTCTACGTTGTAAGTGGCCTTTGTGGCCTGCAGAGCACTCGTATTGCAGTGTTACTCAGTGATCCTCCAGACACCCTTTGCTATGAGCTGGAATAATTACCATCCCTTTATACAAGAATGGAATAGAGGCTGAGGAAGATTATGACTTGCCCAAGGTCCTCTAGCTTCTGAGTGGGCAAGTGGGCTTTGAATTCCTGTCTTCTGCCTCTAAACCTGTTACGAAGGACTTGTCCGTTGCATCCTATGAGTTTTTCAAGAATGACCTGCTGCTTCAGGTCACACAGTCGGTGTCTGCAGAGATGAAAGCAGGCTTCAGATGCCTTACTCTGGTAGGCAAAAGACTGCGTTGCAGACTGGGCACTGAAACGTTTAGCTCTCAAGTAATACCCCAAAGTGCCTCAGTGTTGAACCAGAGGGGCTCAGTTAGAGTAGAGTTAGAAAAATTAGCAGATCAGGTGAAGTTTGAGACAGTTCGTTCTGTAAGTCCTCATGGTGCTATGACATTTGCAGATGCCGTTTACAGTGAGTCAGGGTGGGGGGTGGTCTTCTGCTACCTCATCCCTCCACCTGCCACCCCACTGAATTCTCCTGTTCCACCACTAACTATTGTCATCAGCCAGCCAAGGAAGGAGTTGGGGACATTTATCAAGTGACCCTGCAAATGGAGGGCTGCCCTTTATCCAGTGGAGAGTGAACAAGGTGGTAGAAGGCATGGTAACCGGGGTGAAGAATGTTGATGGTCCATCCTTTCCTCATGCGAAGGGCAACTTTTACTCTCAGGAGTGGATTTTAATGTCAAATAGCATCAAGACTGACTGTTTTCCTGTGATGGTGTGCTTAGCTTCTGTCAGCAAATAACAGGAACAGTCAGTGATTGCGGCAGCATCGAAAATAATTTACTGAGAACTGCTGAGCCTGACTGTTGAATACAATGAACCAATTAAGCAGCATCGCCAATGAAAGCCGCATTATGTGATGGTACTGATGGGTCCGATTCGGATGTGCTCTCAACCCTATTTCAAACAAGATTCTAGTGCAGTTATGACATGACTTCCCGTATCTTTTTCTAGGCAATTAATGGCTCTCGGAGAATTCCCCTCAAATGGATGATTGCCATCTGTCTGCTTGTAGCAGAACCACTTTCATGAATTCTGATTTATTTTCAGGGTTATTAGCAGTTCTGTGTGTCCTCTGACTAGGGTTGCATTGGTCTAATGGGTAGCCTTTCTGCATTGCTGTCTTTGATAGGAAACCAGAGAAAGTTTCACTTATTTCTGTGCATTCGCAGAGCTGATGCTAAGACAGGCTGCAGTGAAAGAAGATCCAATCTCATGGAGGTGGCAATTCTAAGAGAAAATAAGAGGAGCATTCTTTCAAGGCATCTATAATCACCACTACGCCTGAAAAAACAGGCTGCATTTTCTGAACAGCATTAAATTCTGACAGCCACAGAAGTCGCACACATTTATTCTTGCCTCACATCAAGATTTAGTGGACAGGTTTACTGCAACCATCATGTTGAGTTGATAAAGTAAGAGAGGGGAAAAAAAGGCAAACATGTTCCCTACCTTTACAGCTTGAAAGGTAGTGGCTTAAAAGATGCGTGCACCCACTTATGTTTTACACGGTTCATGGAAAAAGCAGTGCCTCAAGTTATGCTCATGTTGTCAGGGTGATTCCATGAGTGGTTTTTTTTCATCCCATGGCTGTAGGTCTATCCACATGTACAGGGACCGTTGAGGCCTCCTGGGACCATTGCCCCAGAAGCTACAGGTCTCAAGGGATGTGTCCTCGAGGTATTTCCCCATTGGCAATATTGTCCATCATTGTTCCGTGGGCTTTGACACCAGAGACTTTTAACTCCAGAGCGGATGCACTCATGGCTTTAGCAAAAGGGCGTGGGCGTGGAGCAGAGCACATCAAGTAGGCAGACGTGGACTGAGAAGAAGGAGAAGAGAATCGAATGCAAACAGATATGCTGAAGAAGAAGCCTGAAGTGGGACCTAAAGAGTCTTCTAAAAATTTTTGGTTTTGTCTAGTTAGTTTCTTGTCCCACTTTGCAATCAGTGACTTTGAGTGAAGGACATGTGACACATTTCATTTGTCAGAACATTGGTTCCTAGTGACTTTGTGGCCTCGTTTGGCATCATCATCTCTTAGAAAAGCCACGTGGCTACTGTGTGCCTGGGGAAGCCCAGAGCGGCGTCCCCTTTTGCTGGGACACCAGAAGGTTTAAGTTGCTCCCTGCCTGTGGCAGGTAAAGTGTCCTGTGGGGCTTTGGAGTCTTCTAGTTTGGGGGCTGAGTGAGGAGCTAAGAATGGTTACTTGCTCTCAAAAATGTTCTTTTGGAAAACTCTTCTGCCATTGCTTTCTCATGAGAAGTCCAGGAGGTTTGATTTTTTCTTCCAGTAACTGCGACTTTTCACTTAATATTGAATTGGAGCTGGCATTATTAATGTTTTGGAATTATAAGAAATTTTAATGGTCATAAGTGTTAATTCCAAAAGAAAAATGATGAGCTAGCTGCTTACTGTAAAAAAAAAAAAAAAAAAAGTGAGAATAATATTTATTTTCTACAAGCACAACCAAAAGGAATGCAGGAATGTTAAACCCACATGATGTTTTGACACACCTCATTCCTCACACTGTAGAACTCACAGCTTCTGTTCACATTGACAAGAGCTAGTGAAATTAGAATTCTTCCTGAATCTCACAGTCTTTCAACCTGAATCAAAATAGTTAACTATAAATCACCCTTGGCCACATGACCCAAGCAGGGGGGGAAGCCTTTTATTTCATAGAGTTCTGTAAATAAGTTACTTATAAAAATGCAAAAAAAAAAGAGAGGTGTGCGCCTATCAAGGCTTTCGGCAAAAACCTGTGGCAGTTGGGAGAACCAAGTGAAGCCGGATTTAATGTCCCCATTAAAGTGTTTGAAATTTTAATTCATGTAAGAAAAATGCCTTTGCTTAAAGATAGTTTGAGGCAATAAACAGCAATATGGACAATACTCTGAATTTAAAGTAGGTTTTGAAGAGGCTACTTTCCACAGGCAACTTTGGCAGCATCTTGGAAGAACCCCCAAGAGTTCATTTTAAAATTTATAAAAGCGTACTGCGTTTCAAGTTCCTGAATTCAGCCAGTAGGGACAGTTGATCTTCAGGAGGAGATGTAAGTATGGAATAACAGCCATCCTGTGGTGGGACCGGAACCTCTCAGTGGGGCATGAGGCAGTCAGTCTTGTCCACAGACCCTAGAAGTGACGTGGAAAGCTTGGGAAAGCTTGAGGGACAGCCTGTCACATGGGGCAGGAGTAGTGCGTGAGAGAAGGGGCAATGAAGAGCAAAGGGAAAAGCAGAGACCAGGGAAAAGCAATAGCAGCAAGGCTTGGGACTCTGAAACACGGGCACCTGCTGTGTGGACTTCCGTAACTATGAGGAAAGCCAAAGAGTAGAACTAGAATGATGGAATCAAAACATGAGAAAAGAAGGAAGCCTTTCAACTAAAGTGCCATTTCCAATTTCAAAGCATGTGGGAGAAACTGCCCAGCTGCATCCCGCTCAGAGCATGGGTGAGGAGCTGTCCGGCAGGACCACGTGTGCTATAGGATAGTCAGCAAACCAATGGTATAAATCCAAGACACACACTTCCTGGCACCTCAAACTTGCCACCATAAGACACTGGTGCTTTCCTTTAACTTACTCCTTGCAGAACTAGCTGGAGAGGGGCCAGCCCTGCCAGAGGGACCTGATGGTGAGACTACCTGGTTGGAAAAAACAAAACAAAACAAGACGTATTTGAGTAAATTATCCCAAACCATGACTTACAGAGTCCACGTTGACAGTTTGCCTCTGACTCTGATGAGTTTACAGGAAATTGTATGGGTGTTTGGGAATTTCTTTGGTAGTAGGTTTCAATAGCATATGGGAAGTAATGTAAACGAACAGCTCAGAGACACAAGACAAGAGTAGTAAATATTTAAAACAACCACCTCTAATACTGTTGACATTTCTGAGAGGCTACTCACAAATTCCTAATTGCTGAACTCAAAAGTCCCTTTTTGGCCCGTATTCTACCCAACTTCTGAGATGCGTTCAATATTGTTGCATATTAAATACAGACATCCTCCAGTATTTTGCCTGTGACTCTCCCTTGGTGATTCCCTTTGAAGACATCATTTTTTCAACTTTATGTCTCTACACCTCCCCAGATACCTACGCTTCTTGTTCTGCTCTCCATGCTAAGATATGACCAAGTCTTCAGTCACTCGTTATCATGTGCTTGTTGAGAACCGAAACGTCTAGAGAAAGTACTCAGCAGAGAGATGCTGTATTTGGAATGCAAGAAGGAAATGGTTAAGCAAAGAGGCGTGGTGATGGCATAGCTGGTAGAAGGACACACACCTGAAAACTTGGAGGCCTGGACTGATACACTGCCTGTGAAGTGCGCCTGGAGCATGTGTACTGGGGGAGGTTCTGCAGGTAGGAAGCGCGTGCAGTCTAGAAGTAGGTGGGATTTACTCAGACATGACCCTGCACGCCCTTGTAAGGGGCTGGGCTTTTGTCATGAGGTTGTAGGGAATTGTTGAGGGATTTTAATGAGAGTTATGTTTAGGTTTGCCTTTTAGAAGAATTACTTTGGTGGCAGAGAGGACAATGGACCGAAAGGGATTCATACTGGAACCAGTTAGAAGGTACCACAGGATCCAGGTGAGAGGTGTTGAAGAGCCCAAGCTGAGATGCTGGCAGAATAGGTAAAAGGTAGCAATTTAGAGTGGTATTTAGGAGAGTGAATTGGAAGGGATTTATCATCAAATGGACTTAGGCGTGGCAAGGGAGATGGAGGGGTCTAGAGTGACCATCAGAATTCTGACAGGAAATTGATAAGATGGTTACACTTCTCATCAAGAAAAGGAAAATACAATAGAAGTGGATTCTGAGGAAGAGATGATAAGTACAGATCGTCCTCAATGGCTCTCTCTCTCTCTCTCTCTGTCTCTCTCTCTCTCCCCGGATGTCTTGAAAGGAATCTCATAAGAAATAGTATAAGTTTAGTATAAGGAAGATCACTGATGGAACATAATTCTTGTCTCTGAACCAAAGAAGGATTCTACAAGTATAATCTGTCTCTGTCTCCATCTCTCAACACACACACACACTCGCACACACACACACACACACACACACTTGCACAGACACACTCGCACAGACACACACTCACTCGCACACACACAGTCACACACATACTCGCACACACACTCAGACACACACACTTGCACACACATGCACACGCTAACACACACACTGTCACACAGACACACACACACACACACACTTGCCTGAGAAGAAACAGTCAGATTCAGTTATAGCTTCAATGACAGGTCCTTGAGGCAAGTAGAAGTGGAGCTGTGTGTGTGTTTTTAATGCATCTTCCAGAGACTATCTGGGACGCCCACATTCTTCCTTGCGTGTGGAGATGCTCTCTGTGGCATTGGCAATTTTGGGCGAGTGAGTAATTTTGTAGGTCTGCTGTTTACATCAGTGATTTTGCTGTCCCAGGCTCCAAGAACTCTGGGTACAGAATGTCTTATGAAGTTATTGTTTTTAAAAGGTCTGACATCAGATCAGCCCTTTCTGGAAGGAGAGCCTTCAAAATAGGGAGTTCAGTTGAAATTATTTTCAGCTGGCTAAATCCTTGATCTTTTGGTGAATTTCCATTAACACATTTTTTGTTTCCCACAAGTCTATACATATGACGCCCTCACAATTCTATATTTTAACAAGGTCTCCATTGACTTATTGACACAGAATTATTGTCAGTGATTTCTTAGCAAGTGGCTTCCAGACACGTCACACTTCTGATGGCTGGGACTGGATGTGCCCCACTTCGTGGGTGCCCCTTGCCCCCCTCAGATGCCATGGCTTCCAGAGCCAGGTGATCCCCAGGGTGGGGCTGGCCAACTCAGGCCAGGCTGGACACCATTCTTGCTTCATGAATATTACTTTCCCGCTATCGAACTCTGATGTACGTTAGTTTGCCCATCTCGTCATTGCCCTGTTGACTAACCTTGAGCATGAAGACGACTAGAGCCCCAGGGCATTGCCATAGATGTTGCTTTGGACTCACACTTCTCTCCATCTAATGAATTTTAATTCCAGCAGCTGGACTTGACACTGAACTGTGACTTGGGGCGTGGTTCCAGCTTGTGGTTTATAAAAATAGCATGACACAAAATATAAGACATAATAATAAATATAAATATATAATTTATTACATTAAATTATATCCAACATTTAGCATACTATATATTTAACACATACATTCTGTTAAATTAAATATAAATAATATAAAATAAGCAGAAATAAAGTAACACACTCCAGCACACACGTGCACATGTGTGTGTGTGTGTGTGCGTGTGTGTGTGTTTGGCAGAGAGCAGGTTTTGATGAGAAGGGTGCTGGCACATTTTTCTCTGGTGAGTCAAGGCAGGAAGGCTTATCTGAGATGCTGACCTGAGGCAGGAGCTTTTCTGGGAAAGGCGGTGCTGCTTAGAGCCCAGCCCTGGGGTCCTGGGTCAGCCACACGCACTGTGTGAGCACAGGTTGCCCAGAGCGGGCGCTGGAGCGTGGAGGGGGGCAGGAAGTAAGGGCCACTTGCAAAGAGCAAGTGTAGGAGTGGGGAGCCCAGCGCTAAGGCAGAGGCTTAGCAGGAGAAAGCCCAGGGTCAGGTTCAGACTCCGCCACCCTCTAGTCCTGGGACATCCCACAGTTATTGAAGCCCTGACTCTCAGTCCCCTCACTGGTAAAATGGGGACAATTGTCCGCTGTGAAGCATGGCTACAAGGGTGAGAACCCCCTGTGCACACTGCCCCACCCACGGTAGGGTTCACTGTCCTGTGGTGGCTGAGAGCTGGCTCTCGGGAGATACATGTCCTGGTGTGAGACCCCCTTACCAGCTACCCCCCTCGGGAGCCCCCTCCCTACACTGCACTTCCGCATCTGTAGACCGGGGGTGATCACGTGCTTCCATTGCAAGGCAACAGTGCCTGCAGTGTGCCCTGCAAAATGCCACGTGCACAGTAAGCACTGGGAAAATGTTGATCATTGTTAAGACGCGCTAGTGATCGGTACTACTTTCCTATCTCCGATATCGCTTCCGACCTGTCTCAGGGCTGAAGGATGTTTTTAATAAGTAAAAAGTTCTAGAGATGTTTGTTTTAGATTTTTAAGTTATGCCAGCACTTTAGGGGACTTCCCTGGCGGTCCAGCGGTTAAGACTCCGCGCTTCCACTGCAGGGGACGTGGGTTCAATCCCTGGTCAGGGAGCTAAGACCCCACATGCAGTGCAGCGCGGCCGAAAAGAAGAAAAAGAAAACAGTTACGGCAATGCTTTAACCTAAAAAAGGCAACTTATAGAGCAAAGAGTCCATCCCATCCTACAGTCATTTTAGTAGAAGATCCTGCAAACAAATCCAAGTGTATTGTAAGTCTGAAAAATGAGTTATGTGGAAAGTACTGTGCTCCTGTCAATTGTATTCCAAAGAGGACAGGCTGTGTTGGGCCCCGGGGCTCCCATGAGACACAGCTTCCTTCAGACCCAGCACTGACCCACCCCCATTGGACGGAGCGGAGGCTCCCTTTGTCTCGAGGGGCTAAAGCGCTGTCAAGAGCCGTCACGCCGCGTCGCCCAGCACCCGCTGTAAGCCGGAAAGACCCCTTACACTCTCTAACCTTGTGGTTCTATCCCAGGGCCATAGTGGGGAGGTATTGCACATTGCGTGTGATCTTGCTGCTGTGGCTTCAGAGACTGCTGACAGCTGTGGCTTCAGTGTTTTTAATTTCCTCTCGTCTCAGTAGGTTTGCTCTGAAGCTCAGCCAGGGAACAGGCCTCCCACTCGTGCATCTGTATCTTTGCCAGGCCACCAAAGGCCCTCAAGTGAGCCAATGTCAGAAACCTGCTTGCATCCGGGATGGCGATCCGGGAGATTAAGATCAGTTGTTGAATAAAGTAGGAAGGGAGTCTGGCTCAGGACCTGAGACTTTATCTTTCACTCATTGTCACATTCTTAGGTTGTATCTGTTGTATGTCGGGTGCTGAACTATGTGAGGGAGACGATAATAAATCAGACCCTCTTCCTTCCATCAAGGTGCTGACATCCTGGTTGGACAGAGAGACAGACAGTAAAAGGCAGTGATGGAGCAAAGTCAGGTGCTGTGGAAACCTGTATGAGGGTCCTGAGTCCAGACTATATGGGGAATGGGTACCCAGAGAGGGTTTGGGGCTGAGATGAGTTCCGGATGTGAGCAGCGGGGGGAGGAATTCCTGCAGAGGGAAGAGTCTGTTCGAAGGCCTGGAGAAATTGGTGTGTTTGGAGAAATTGTACAGAGTTCAGTGTGTCTGGAGCATGGATCTCAAGCAGTGGGAGGTGGTGAAATACAACCTCCTGGAAAAGGAGGGAGGGTTTCATCATGATGGCTTTAAAAGTTAGCTGAGAGTTTGTGGTCCTGTAGGCTGGTGGGGACACACTGAAGAGTTTTTAATCAGGGATAAAACGAGCAGACATTTGCAAGGCCTTCTTCCAGAATTCACTCAAGAGACCAAATTACAGATCTGAAGATTGCTTGATGAGCAGAAAATTGGAGCAAAGGAGCTGAATGATCTGAAGAAACGTTCTCAACCAAGTAGGTTAACTGGAGGATTGGCACTCCCACCGTCTGGGGACAGTCTGTTTTAAAGAACTGATCCAGTCGTGCAAAATCCTTCCCCGCGATCAAGAGCGGCCTCCTTGTGGATAATCCCAGCCTCCCAGGCCTGTGCGTCACCACATTCCTGCTCCCAAGCTTAATGCTTATTCACATCCCTTTCTTGTTAGATTGACTTTTTCCCAATGGGCCCCTTGGCTCCGATCATTAGCAAGACACTCAGATTTTGTTTCTTTGGGCAGGTTGCCAAGGGAACGGCAGCCACAGAGAATGAGCCCCTGTCCTCTCACTTGGGGATGGACCCTGTTTGTGACCAGCAGCTCCCAGTGCACTGGTGACCACCCGTGGATTAGCAATAAGAACAACTGGAAAAAAAAAAAGACTGGACGAGAACCAGCCTGGGGCTTGAGAAACTTAAAATGAGATAGGAGCACGTAGATGTTATTTCTTCTCTCCCACTTACTAGTTGACTTGGGTGAACGATGACATTTATCTGAGCTTTACTCTTCTCATACAAAAAGTAATTAATGGGGCTGTCCTCACATGGTTGCTGAGAAGACTAGATGAGTGAATGATTTGGAAAATGCTTTGTAAACTTGCTTTAGGAAAAGAGTAAAATCAAAGCATGTATTAGAGTGCTTATATTTTTACAAAACACATTCACCAGCACTTTTTAAATGTAATCCTCAAAATAATCTTTTTGTTTGCTTTTATACATAAGAAAACTGAGACTCCAGAAATGAATTGCCTTGGTCATGGTCCAGGAGCTGTGAAGGTGGAAGCAGAACTGTCTGTTCTCCCAGTTTCTAGACCAGCACTCTCACTCACACACCGTTCAGGTTCTTCTTACCGCAAACCACAGACTCACTTCACTGGCTCCCACCTCTCAGTCAGAGCTCTATGTACTTTTCTCCCTTGGGATTGGAAATGCAGACACTTAATTATCACTTTGGGTTGCTTGAAACTATAGGACTATAGGTTTACTGGCACGTGTTTCTGAGGAAAATCATATTCTAAACCCTGAAATAATCGTCTCCATCTTTTTCATACTCAAGGTGCACATAGGAGCTGTGGTACCACTTGTTGTAAACTCACAGTATTTCCTAGGAGGACTTGCGAGTTCTGAAAGCAGCTCTTACGGACATAGGAGGTGGATCGTTAGAGCGTACTTCTCCATGCAACCAGTTAGGCTTTAACTGCTGCCTCCCCAAATCATTAGGAAGAATTTGGGGGGCCTTGCCTATGGCCACTTGGTAATGGTGCGACGTAGCCTCCTGCGGTTGACCACATTTGGGGGAGGTGTTGGGTATAGGGCCCATAATGGGATGACAGATGGTGATTTCAGAAATTCTTTAGGAAACCTTGATTTTCTTCAAAAGCAACATAATCTATTCTCCCACAGTTCTGGAGGCCAGAAGTTTGATATCCAGGTGTTGAAGGCACTGTGCTCCCTCTGAAGGCTTTAGGGAAGAATCCTCCCTTCCCTCTTACTAGCTTCTGTTGGTTACCAGCCATCCTAGGTTCTCTGGGCTGCATCCGTCCCATCTCTGCCTCTGTCTTCATATGGTGTCCTACCCTGTGTGTCTGCTTGGCATCTCCCTCTCCTTTCTCTTACGTGACACCAGTCATTAGATTCAGGGCCCACCCTAGTCTGGTATAACTTCATCTTAACTAATTACATTTACAAAGACCCTACTTCCAAATAAGGTCACATTCTGAGGTCCCAGGTGGACACGAATTTGGGGGGACGCTGTTACCCACTGTAATCTCCATTTATAAAGCAGAAGAAAATATAAGGAACATTTCAAGCAAGAATCTTGTAGATTAAAAGTTTCGAAGATTAATATGATTTTCATTAATTCCTAGTAAGACCTCCACATCTGTACCTGCCACATGTACTGCCACAACCTAACCCAGTGCGTAAGGGAGATTCCAGATCCCCTGGTGTTAGCACAGCCAACCTAATCGCTGCAGACTGGCCACTTCCAGGACCGGTCTAGGGAGGAAGCTGGAATTAGAGCGGATTACCGGCTCATCCCTAAGAGCCCGTTAGCAACAATTCCATCTGGCCAGGAAACATTCATTTTCAAATGAACTTCCATTTGAGGACACTTGAAATTCTGTTTCCCCGGTAGATACTGGCCAAGTCAGGATCGAATCATTTGTGTTGGACCTCAGAAGACGATTGGGATTGCAGTAGACAGAGAATGGCATCTTAGATGGAGGAAACAATGGCGCAGACAACACGAGTAAAGCCCCAAGTGTGTGAACATTTCCGCTGAATGTGCTGGCCTGGCTGGAGCAGAGGGTCTTGGGACAGAAGCCATGAGAGATGGGGCCTCTCTTCCTGATGCCGTGCTCTAACCTTGGTGTAGGCAGAACTTCCTGGGTGTACCTGGTAGAGGTGGACAACCCTTCATTATTATCACCCACCGCAGCACGTACAAATGCTCATTGCATTGTGCATCCGCCTGTGAGTTTTCTGAGGGAAAGTACTGTGTCATTCTTCTTTATATCTCTATTGCCAAGCACCTGCCTGGCTTAGAACTCACCGAATGTTGGAATAAACAGATGTGAGATCAGGCCGAGATTCAGAAACCCCCTGGAGAATGTTCCGAGGTTGTTCAGACAACTTGGACGCTTAAACAGAAGATGGCATTTGTCTTTCTCTTCCCTTTTCTGGTTCCCCCTGGGGTCATGCAGGAATTGAGGTGAAGTATATGCATATTCCGCTTGTTTTTTTTCTTTTCTTTTTGCTGTGCCGTGCAGCTTGTTCGATCCTAGTTCCCTGACCAAGGATTGAACCCAGGCCCTTGGCAGTGAAAGTGTGGAGTCCCAGCCACCGGACCACCAGGGAATTCCCCTTTTTTCTTCTTTTTTTAATCCGGAAAATCAGAGAGGCCCGTGAATGAGGATGGCAAGGACCAAGGAGTGAAACTCTGATGAGCTGTTGAATGTTCTGAACTCAGAATAGTCTAACGGACCAGGATTTGGTGGTGATGGAGGTGGGAAGAGCCGGTACTGGTGGGGAAGGCCAGGGGAGTTGAATATTGACAAAGCCAGAAAGGACCACTGAGGGCAGCATTTCAGCCATAGGTTATGTTATGGCCTCCAACTCTTCACGTCCCTCCCTGTAGGAGGGTTACATTTCCCACCTGTAGCCATGTGACTGTCACTACCGTCCCGTAGGGAGACTAGACTTCCAGTCTCTTTGTCAGGTTTGGCCACGTGACTTCTTTGGCCAGCGGCCTATGGGTGGATTAACATATGCTGGGTCAGGGCAGACCCTTTAAATGCAATTGCTCTTCACCTCTGCCAGAGGACAGGCATGGCCAACATGCAGACTGCTCCCTGGACTGAGGCGACACACGCGACAGAGCTGCACCTTGGAGCAGAGCTGTGGTGGACCTGCAACATGCATGCAACACCTCAGTGTATTAACCTCTGAGCAAGAAATAAACTTATGTTGTAAGCATCTAAGATTTGGGGATTCTTATCACGGCAAAGCTAGTACAATTTCAGATTTAAGTAATTTCAAAAGACCCACTTAAAAAACAAGCTGCAGTCACATTAAAACACAAACATCCATCATCTTAACAGAATGTTTTGTATTTTTCAATTAAAAAAAAATACTTTGCTCTTGCTGTTTCCCTGAATCCTGGTTGTTACTTTGTTAGGATAGGCAGTGTGCTCTCCACTTTGTGGATCTGCGAGTAGGTGTGACTCCCCAGGGTCTCTCAGACAGCAGATGGCATGGCTTCCACTCCACCTGGGGGGGGGGGGTAAACTGGGCCCCGGTGATGCCTAGGGTTCCACTGGTTTGGAGGTTCTGTTCTGGTCAAGGCTACAGTCAGCTTCACTTGTAGATTCTTGAGTTGCAGGAAGGGAGACGTAGTGCATACAGTGGTGACCACTAAGGATGAGTGTCCATCTTGTTCACAAAAGGAAGAAAAGGACATTCTTTTCTCCATGCTGCATGGGGGAGACAGTTCTGGAGGGATCGTACCTGAGTTTAGGGATTGTATGAACCAGTGTTGTTGACCGTAAGTGGGGAGGGTATTAGAAATATTTACCAACTGGAAGTATACAGTTGCCAGCCAAGAAGAAGGGATTCCATGACCTGGTGCATCTCTGGAGGAGGGTCTGTCTGTGTCAGACTTTCTGGACCGCAGTGAGGACTCCATCAGTGGGAATGGTGCTGGAGGGAGTGGATGTGTCTTATGGCGATTCAGGGTATTTAATTAACCTACGCAGAACTAGATGAATGTTTTAACCATTGGCACAACTGAACCAGTGTATAGTAATTAAGTACCAACCATTGTTGCAAGAATAAAAGTGAGTTATTGGAAGGCTGTCCGGCAGCTCCCATAATTAAAGAAAAACGTGGAGAGCCGGGCCTGGAAAGGACTCAGTGAGGTGACGTACAGACAAGCTCCTGCCACAGGCTGATCGGGGTCCCTCTGCTGTGGCCCCCCCGGGCTCAGCTGCCTCACCAGTGGCCCTCTGTCTCAGTGCAGGTGGGGCCCATCACCTCCAGTTTCCCTGGGACCAGAGTCTGAGCGGAGCCGTCTAGCCACCTGCCCACTTTTAAGCCACGAGGTGGCAGGGAGAGAAAACGTCTTTCCCTCTTCACTCCCCACCAGCCTTGGTGTTACCGCCAGCAAGGGGAGGTATGTGGGTGCCTGGCGGCCGGCACAACAAAGATTTTCTTCAGAAACTGGACTTCACAGCGGTTGGCTTTCTTGTCTGTGTCTTCCACTAGACAGTGCATCCTCACCACCTGAGGACAGGTGGTGCTCTTCACCTTGACGTACACAAACCCTGTTGTGTATTTCCATCATGCCCTGTATTTTTCCTTCACAAATTGTACCTTCATATTCCACATTCATCTTCCATGACAAATATATTCTTTTTTTTTTTGCGGTATGGGGGCCTCTCACTGTTGTGGCCTCTCCCGTTGTGGAGCACAGGCTCTGGACGCGCAGGCTCAGCGGCCATGGCTCACGGGCCCAGCCGCTCCGCGGCATGTGGGATCCTCCCGGACCGGGGCACGAACTCGCGTCCCCCGCATCGGCAGGCGGACTCTCAACCACTGCGCCACCAGGGAAGCCCATGACAAATATATTCTTGATGAATGGATGAATAGGATACATTGCCCTTTACTATATCCCCTCCTTTGGGAATGTGCTTTCCTAGGGCTGCAGTAACAAAGTACTACAAAGCGGGTGGCTTAAGCAACAGAAATTTATTATCTCACAGTTATGGAAGTGAGAAGTCCAAGATCAAGGTGTCTGCAGGGCTGGTTCCTTCTGAAAAATGTGAAGAAAATATGTTCCATGACTGTCTCGCAGTTCCTGGTGGTTGCTGGCAATCTGGGCGTCCTCGGCTGTTAGAAGCGTCACCCCGATCTCGGCCTTCATTATCACATGGCGTCCCTGTGTGTGTGTCTGTGTCCAAACTTCCCCCTTTTATAAGGACATCAGTCATATTGGAAGAGGGCCCCCCCGGCCTCATTTTAACCTGATTCCCTCTGCAAAGATCCCATCTCTAAACAAGGTCAACCTCCAATATGTGTTGGGTTAACACCCAACGTATCTATTTATTGGGGGTCACAATTCAACCTATCACAGGCATCATGTTTTCTTCTTTTCATTTTGTTTTCTACAATTTTGTGAGTTTTGGCGATTGATACTAGATATGGACATTGGTAGTCCAACAAAATTGATACGATAGGGAAAGAGAAGAAGATTGATGAAAGGACAGTAACACTACCTTCACCACCACTCATAGGATAAACAAAGCGAACCCCAGCTTGGAATATGGGGTGAGGTCTTAGCACGGTGCATGGCCGCTTCCTGCTGACACGGATGCTCCTTTGGCCTCGGGCTTTAGGCAGTTCAAGTCAGCCCGTGATACTGATCCCCTTCCAAATGACCTCCTGGGCTGTACCCCCTCAGGTCCCCATAGGCACATCTACAAGATGCATCCCTTCTTTTTCCTGGTAGAAATGGTTCTGAAAGGAATGCAGATCTCTGTACTATTTTCATTTAGAAAGTAGAAAATAAAATCTTTTGCTGCACCTGCTAAGTGTTGCTCTCTCATTAGAGCGGAACAGATCACTGTTCATGGATCAAGTGTTCTTCCCTTGTAAATGGCAGATGTAAGTTCAACGGTATCAGATCAATACCAATTTCATGTTTAGACCTGGGGATTATTCACTGGCAAGGCAGGACCAGGCAAGCCATTCTGTCTGTTGCTAGAATTGCTAGTGAATGTCCCCCATGGGAGGCCAGTGGGCCAAATGTTTCCCTAGACAGAATCTTTAGGAACTGGACCGATGTCTCTGTCAACAGGAGAAAATACTAAGGTTGCACCCATGGAGAGGAATTCTTTCTCCATAGATTTCTGCTAGCCATAGATCATAGATTTTTGTCTGATATGACACATGAAGAGAAAGAAGTCAAAATAACTGAGGCAGCAAACCACCTAGGGATTGTGAGTGGGATGTGTCCCACCTAACGTGCGGGCTGGTGGGGCCGTCTGTGAGCGTGCTCTGAGGCAGGGGCTCTGGGTGCAGCACAAAATGAACTTGGGGTTGAAGGAAGAGGAATATGCAATCGTTATGAGACACGCTTCTACCAACGCACATTTCCACCTGCCGTTTCTGCAAAGCTCTGCTGTATAAATGACTTTGGATTTTCTGACAGAGCTTGGAGATAACAGGTAACTATACCCCAAATGAAATGAATTGACTTTTCTTTAGGCATGTGGATAGAAAATTGCTTTTTCTTTAAAACTGGCATTGGCAAGCTCTGCTCCTGGTCACGGATTAGTTCCCAGGCAGCAGCGGGAGTTCAGAGGGAGGCCGGATGGCAGGGTCCTGTGAGGACCTGGGGTGTGTTGGGAAATGGCAGACACCTGGGTGATTCTTAGCTGATGGATGGGGGCCTGGAGCCTGGAACCTGGCTCCACTCCGCTGGGCAAAGGTCAATTCAACAAGAGCCTCAACCAAGTTAAACTTTATGAAAATGCCTTTTCATGTGTCAGAACAATGGATTATCAGAAATTTCACACGCTTTATGGGCACCGCCCCCAGCACCCCATTTAGGACTTGTAGTTAATATACGTGTTCTAAAGTCCTTTTGTAAATGGGCGAGGAAAGAGAACAGGCGGAGCCTGTAGTCCGGGGACACCCCCGGTCCCACGCTTGGGGGCAGTCCTTCCATCTTTCCGGGCCTCAGTGTCCTCAGACGGGTTAGACAGTCTACAGATTTCCTGCCAAAGTACACATTCTAAGAAAGCAGCGCTGGTGGAACTTGTGCACTAAAGTGTGGACCAGTGACTCACATTATCAGTACAGGGGTTGTTATGGAGATTCACTCGTGAGCCTTCTGCAGACTTTTTCCTCTCCTGCATCATTTGGCATCTTCCCTGCTCCCAGCATGTGCTGACACTGTGATGAGCACAGAGACATTTGGAATGAGGCCTTTGTGTGTGGAATTAAGTGTCAGCCTGCCTGCATCGTTCCACATGTGCCCGGGGGAACCTAGGCTGGCATTTAATTTCTCACTAATATTATACTCTTCGGGAACTTCTGGAGTCCAATATGCCTTTTTCCAAAGTTGTACTTTTTTCCATATTTAAAGAAATCTGGGACGTTCACACTGGAGAACTTATCACACAGCCTCAGTTCTGTCCGCTCTGGAAGCGCGTGAGAGATGCTGGGTGAACCGTGACATGTTTCCATGTCTGACCTTGGTCTAGTCCACTGACCTGAGACAGCTGAATTCGTGATACTGCTCAAGACCCACTGTTAAAGTCGGTGTCATTTGCGAGAAGTTTTCCCAAGAGCTGGGGTGCCTGTCTTCTAATCAGGATGCAGGGGGAATGTCCATCTTCTAGAACTTTTGGTCTCTGGCTGACAGTCTATTCAGCATGGAGGATGCCTGTGATCTGGGAGAGTTAACAGTCTGCCAAAACCTAAATTCAGGGGGAAGATCTAAGGAGAATTAATGATAAGAAAAATGTGGAATGGATCATATTAATCAGTTTGCAGTCACTCAAACTTCTAAAAGATTTTTCTTTGAAAACAACTAATTTGCACAGCCTCTCAGCCCGTAATGAATCTCCATTAGTTACCAGCCGAAATTTCACGCCAGAAATCCTGTGCTTTAAACACAAGCTTTGAATTTTCACCGCCATTTAGTTGGCTTTAGTTCACGGAGACAGACTCATTTTCTTTCTGTCACCCCGCCTCTTTGAAGAAATTGTTGCAAAGAGGCGTTTCCGGCGTGACCCGCTTCAGGGTGACTTTATCAAGACCACTTGCCCCGAAGTTCCTCCCTAACTGTATTTCAAGAACACTTCTTTTCCCACCAAAGGATCATCAAGGTCACGTGCCTGCAGCTGGTACACCCGTAGCCAATTACCCCGGATTAGCCTGAGCTGGGAGCAGGCCTCTTGCAGGAGCTGGGGAGTGGGGGACAGCCAGGGACCACCTGACCTTGAGCCAGTGGAAGGGCGGGGGGGGCGTCATGGAGTGAAACAGACCCCAAGACATGGTAGCTAGCATTCAGGGTTATGCCTGTGGGTCCAGTGTCAGAACTGGGTCTGGGGAAGGGGTTTTAGATACATAGACCTTTTGTTATCATTTAATCCCTATTTGTAAAATTCAGTTTACACAAAGGACCCCTTAAAAGTCTATTTAGTGAAATTTGGCTTTTCCCTAAATGATAGAAGAATCTTAGCAAGATTATGACTCTATGGCCCACAGAGATGGCCCAGTTAAATTTTGACTAGATTGAAAAATAACAACAACAAAAAACCAAACAGGACCGAGCCTTTTGTGCCATATTTATTCTTTGCAAAGAAGGAAAAATGCCTCCAAATCAAAGGCATGTTCAAAGTCCTGACCTGGTTAACGCAGTTAAATCTATCAGTTTGGAGCACGTGTGAAAAAGGTAGATTGTACGCGGCTGGGGTAGATTGTGGTGAAGGCCTTTTCTAGCAGAGCTCCATAAACTCCAAGGGGTCTGCAGGGGCCTGCAGACGCTGCTGCTGGGCTCTGGGAATGAAGAACAGACTCTGATTTCACAACTGGATCTTTGCTTCCCTCCCCCCTTTGTATTATACATTGTGAATATATTAACAAAATCCTTTATATTAGAGCGATTCAAATATGTAGGGCATCTCAAGTGGCTGTCAAGTTGGATCTGGTTATCAGAGGAAAAATGCATACAGATGTTTACTCACTTGACTTGCTCTGTTTAATTCTTTGTTGCATTTACCTATTTGATCTTAAATGAACTGCAGGGCTTCCCTGGTGACGCAGTGGTTGAGAGTCCGCCTGCCCATGCAGGGGACATGGGTTCGTGCCCCGGTCCGGGAAGATCCCACATGCCGCGGAGCGGCTGGGCCCGTGAGCCATGGCCGCTGAGCCTGCGCGTCCGGAGCCTGTGCTCCGCAACGGGAGAGGCCACAACAGTGAGGGGCCCGCGTACCGCAAAAAGAAAAAAAAAAAAAAAGAACTGCAGCACCGTTCATGTCAGCTAGTTGGAGATTTGGGGACAGATCCTAAAGATATTGAAAACTATTTACTATTGAGGATAAACTCTGCAGTGTGTTATGGACCTTTACATTGTCTTCTTGATAGTCGAGAAGAGTGAGGCGCAGAATTGCTAATTTTTTTTCTGAGGTTACTCAGTAGCTAGTAGCAAAACCAGGACAAGAACCTTCTAACCCTCCACTGACCACCGTTTTATTCCTGTACTGACTTCCTTCTGAAGCTGGAATTGCTGATGCTGTCTATCCGAAGTAGAGAGCCCTGCAGAACTCTCTATTGTGTTTCCTCGTTGCTCAAAGTTTTAGATTCAAGGTGTTCTTTGAAAAGAGAACTTTCCTGAAGTAAGCAAGAATTCCAGTAATGCCCCAGGCAGACTTTTTTTTTGGCTTCAGCTTACTACTGACTCATGTCCCTTGATAACTGAGTTCTTGTTTACCAAGAACTTTAATTATTTTCATCATTGGTTCTTCAACTGTTGTTTGGCCCGATGTGTCCTGTTTTCTTAGGTGCTTGGCCGCAAAACAGGCATCCTGAGAGCCAGGAGGCCAGCTCCATTATTCACTCTCTTCTAAGCCAGAGCTGAGGGTGACCCAAAGATGTTGTATCTTAGGACAATTTTCTTGGATCTTTCCTTATGTAGAATTTGTAGCAATGAATCATTCAAAATAGTTTCCTTCCTTTGTGACTTTCTAAGAGCTGGTCTTAGCAACAAGGAGAGCGACTCAGTAGCGTTTGGAAAGGAATGGCTCTGGAAGATGATGACAGTTGCTCAGCAGGGGTCTTCTGCATCTCATGTTAAAGGGAACAGAGGAGGGTGAGCAGAGAGGAAACTGCTGGGTGATAGAAACATACAATGTTTTTATATAGACAAGTGGTACTCTGGGTTTCTCTCATCAGCAACATGGAGCCTCTCCACAGATGCCTATGTAAGTGATATTCAAAATAGGTAATAATTAGTGACAGAGGCACTGGGCATTCAGAGTGGACCCTTCCAGAACATAGCGCAATTGGAGAGGGTTCTTGAAGGTTGTCTGCACCCTCCCTCCCCCAGGAATTGTCCCTTTAATTTTTGAATCATGGGAAGGTCCAGGAGGTTCTAGAAGGGGAACTGAAGTAGCCTGTGGCGGTGGCCATTTAACAACCAGAAAGGAAAAATTAATATTTAACAATCTGATCAGTCATGCTCAGTTGGGTGCACTGGCTTTTGAGAACCAATTGTTAAATTTTCAGGAATTTTGTGAACTGGTTTTTAAACAGCAATTATTACGCATTAAATAACGTAAACTTACAGTTTAAAACTGTATTAAAAATAAACAAAAGTGGTCAATACCCCAAACCCTTCACTTCCTGATTATTTTACTACATTTTTCTATTATCTGTGCTTGCCAGGTCATTCCCACCTGTTGCAGGAGGAGGGTGGAAACTCTGCACAGGGTTTTGCAATTTCACATCTCTTCCAGACTCCTTTAGCACATGCTTACACCCCGAAATTGACATGAAATTGGCAAGGATCCCCCCCTCTGTTAATGGTCCAGCTGGTTGATGCTGGCTGGAGGTCTGCCCTGCTCCTTCTCTGGATTTCTTTTTGTGCTGGGCCTTCTCTGCCCGGCAGGATTTATCAGGTAACCTGGCTGCCAGTGTTACTAAGATACAGACCGTGAATTGGGATCTTGTGTGGACCATGGGTCGTCTAATCACTAAACATACTAGAACATCTTTTTCTCCGTTCTCATCCCTCTTGATACAATTGGTCAGTCTCTTTCTAAAGCTCTCTCCTTCCTCAACAACTTGGCTGTCAGATTTTACTCATTCTTCTAACTCTCTGACAGCTCTTTCACTAATCATAATTTCTGTTCTCAAAACGAGGTGTTAGTTAGGTTTCTTCTGCTCTGCTCCCTTTTGCTCTGTCCGGACAATTCTCCTCCAGACTCACACAAAAGTCCGTGGTGTACCAAGCAACGCAGCATCACCAGTATTGAATCTGTTATATCCCTCCTGTCCAAAAATAGAGACTTTGATTTCTCTCCATTTATTCATGGAAGCCTACATTTCCCTAGTCACTCAGTTTTAAAAGCCTTGTATCCTCTTTAACTCCGTGTGACATAGTTTTTGCGCTTCTGCATGATTTCCCCTCCAGATTATAAGCTTTCAGGGAAGGTCTTTATTAATTGTACCCATTACACCTTCTACACAACACCTGGCTTAAAAAATACTGAATGTGTTTTGTTAAATTTAAGGGGTAGGATTCATTTTGAAAGTGACCATACTGTCCTGATGTGTCTTATGATGGTGGGGGGTGGGGGCAAACTTGCGTTTCCCCCTTATTTCCAGTGGACAAGGTTTTATTAGAAGAGGGGCTTTTCAACTGGAGCCTAAGTTGAGATTCAGATGAGAACAGAAGTCACATGGTGGTGATGTGAAAGGAGACATTTCATTTATTTTACTTTTGGAGACGGAAAAGGGATTTGCACGGGTGCCTGTGAGTGGACAAGATGGAGAAATGGCTTCTCTGGCTGCTCGTTGTGAAGTCTGGTTCCCCACAAACAGGGAGCCTGTCAGCAGAAGGTGAGGGGAGATTCCCTGCCTTCTGAGTGCATCAGCCTGGCAGGGTTTCAGCCGGTTCCCGTGATCCCTGCTTACATCAAAGTCTGTGGGAGGGCAGGGATGAGGCGTGAGTCACCACTGCACATTTCTTAGAATTCTCCACGGCCCAGCTCTGTCCCCAGGGCTCAGCACTTCCGTTGAGGTGCAGAGAATCCACATTACGGATTTAGAATAAATGGAATTTTCCTTTTATCCTACCCCTTTTTCTTTCTAACCTGTATTTTAGGTGTCCGTGTTTATCTGAATTCAATTTTAACATGAAATCCTTTGAAGATGAGGTTATTTTCATATTGACGAACTCGTGGGATTTTCAAAGAAAGAAGCGTACATATGGTGGCTGTTTGAACGAGTGAACATGGAGATACAGTGAAGGTCAGAGGGAGAGCAGGAGGAAACTGTGAATCTCCATTAACAAATGCAGAAAAAAACGTGCTTTCTGAAAAGATGAAAGCAACCCCATCGTCAGGGTGTTCCAGTTAGGATTGTGACAGAAAGGAAACTCAGCATCTGTGCAGACTGCCACGTGGTAGGATCGGGGTACATAAACACATCTTCAAAAACCTTTCGTGTATGTGTTTAACGTGAGCATGCTAGACATCTCATCACATGGTAGCAAATTTACAATTGCAATAACACCCACCATTTACCAATGAGGCGTTTACTTCTTGCCAGGCACTCTTCTATTATATTATCTATAATTCATAGAACAGGTAATACTTCACGTGCTTTTACTCAGTCCTTCCAAGAACCTCATGATTTGTGTTGTCATCCTGATTCACAGGTTCACTAAGAACCTTGGCTCTGAGGTCTTTCCGTGGAGAGCTGGGGTCTGAGCCCCTGTCCAGCTGATGAGGTCGCCCATCAGCTGACTCCCAGCTGGAGTGGTAGGGCGTCTTCTGCAAATGCTTGCCTTGACACGCTAAGTAGCTCCTAAGACAAGCAGGTGGAAGCTTTGCTGGAGAAGCCCAAGCACATATCATGTTCCATCGGTGTTCTTAGAAACTTACAATCTGACCTTTTTCAAACATTTTTCATGCATTTCACCAGATAAATTGGAAGTTGTGATTCCTATTCAAAACATCCTTGAGAGGTGGCAATAACCATTTTAAAAGAGGTATTTGGGGTCTGGGCTTTTGTTTGGAGAATAAAACATGCATTAAGCACCAATGTATGTATTCAACAAGCTTATGTTGAAAGCTGGGTTTATGAAGCTTCCTCTGGACTCTTAAAACAATACGTAATTCTCACCTCTGGACTCTTAAAACAATATGTAATTCTCACCCGGTATCTTTGATGTAGCACAATGCATTTATCAGTCTCTGATGTGCTCAAGGAGACTGTCTGACTTCCCTTTTGTCCCTTCTCTTCCCTCTGGCTCTGCCCTGGAGAGGAAAGGGCTGTACAGGCACATAATGGTGAAGGGCCCCCTGCAGACCCTGAGGGGAGCCCTGAACAGACTGGATGGAGGCCCAACTCCACCCTGTGACCGGTTAATGCTGGGATTCACAAAGCCCAGGCCACTGCCCTCGGTTTCACTTTATCCAGCGTCCCTAGATGCACCGTCGCCCTCAGTTTCGCTTTATCCAGCGTCCCTAGATGGATCAGACTAAGGCTTGGGCCTTTAACCACTCCAGCCGCTTCTCAGAAGAGCGGAATGACCACTGACCGTTCACGTCCCCCGTCCCCACCCCAGTTTCTGAGGCAGTGAGGTGGTACCATGGCGCCCACTAAGGGCTTTGCGGGGGGCGCAGCTGACCTCGCCCCTTCCCCCATCTCCTCCATCCCTGGGGCCCAGCATCCCTGGCCACGACTGAACCCTGAAGGCTCCGTCAACACTCTGTCCTGGAGGAACGTGGCAGAGCCTTGTTTAAGGGCAGAAGGACAAATGCAAATTAGAGATAAGAGGCTTAATTCTCTCTGTTGAAAATAAGGGAAGAGACTTCTCTGTCTCCTTTTCTTTTTAGATCAGTCACCTTAGAAAACGTGCAACTGTAAGTACTTTCTCCTGTCTCTGAAATGTGTGTAAATCCTTTTGCAGATGAGATAGGTCTCAGCCAGCTTTAGGCTGCAGGACTGTCTTCCTCCAGGACCGGGAGCCGTCTCTTGGAAACGCGGCTGTCTTCACAGCACCTCTGTCTCCCAACCTCTGCGCCAGGATGGGGCCAACTTCAGCGGGGCCTTTGCTCCAAGTTGCAAAACCACTTCCTGTCCTAAGGGTATAAGTGGCTTGTTTCTCCTCTGAATAAAGCCTCTTAGCTAACACAGATGGTCACCCCAATTACCAGGCGAACCTAGGATGAACTGTATGTGACCATGGTGCTGTCTAGTCTTCTCTTTGAGGACTAGTTATCGGTTACCTTGAGAGCATGTTTGTAATGGGTTGTAGCTGCTTGGCTACATGAAAGGTGAGGTTTCTTTCTGTCTTTGCAACCTCTTAGCCAATCGCCTGTGATGCATGTCACATTCTGGTTTAAGGCTTATTCAATTATAAGAATGTCTCCTTTCTTTTCTACCTTTGTGGAGTGGGTTTCTGGGTTGGGAGGACATTTTGTTCTTACCCATATCTTCCCAGCAGGAGATGGGGTGTAGCTGGAGGAGTCCAGTCCAGTTGGCAGAGAGGAACTGCACTCCCATAGAGCCTTAGAAGGTCCTCGGCTCTCTCTCTGGACCCCTCCCTTCCCAGTTGGCATTGAGCGCTGTGTCACCATGGCATTGAGCACTGGCATTGAGCGCTGTGTCACCACACCGTGCTCTGGTCCTTCTTGTCCCATCACCCCGAGACCGCCACCCTCCAACCAGACTCCTGAGCCTTCTTTCTTGGACACTCTTTGAGAAAGGTGGTCTGTGCCTACTTCCCTCATTTACTGGAGAGGAATCCTCTCCCCGCCGTTTCTTCAATCAGCTTCCCCCATCTTCCAGGCTCCCAGGGCACATAAGTATGTTCAAGTCCTAACCCCCAGGCCCTCAGAATGCACCTGTATTTGGAGAGAGGGTCTTTTAAAGAGGTAATTAAGGTAAAACGAGGTCATTAGGGTGGGCCCTGTAGAGGAGAGAAAAGTCTTCCTTCTACCCTTCTAGGTTCTGTGCCTGGTCTGCAAATTAAATTGGCATAAGATTGACAAACAGGAAAAAAAGTCAATTTAATTATATATTTATGAACGCACAGAGTTTCCCCAAAATGTGAGACTCAAGGGGGCGGGTGCCCAGATGATTAAGACATATGCCACCTGAGCTATGGAAAGGAGGAGGGGCTTGGAGCTTCTGCGGGGTGGGAGAGGGGAGGAAATGAAAAGGTTTGCCTTGTTCTGGAGATAGAAGTCTCTCCAGTGAAAAACGCGTCTCTGGGAGTAGCTCTCACCCTGGTACAGATACCTTAACTAATGGAAATTTCCTGTACAAAAGGAGAAATTTATACTTTATTTTAGGCAGGTAAGGGGGAGTTAAAGAGCTTTCTCTGTGTCTGCTGGTTCTCCATTGCCTTTAGTTCAAAATGATCTATACACCAAAGTGACATATTTTGGGCTGGCGTGTTCTGAGCCCCTTCAGCCCTAATCCATTATGGCTGGTGTCCTTACAAGAGGAGATTGGGACACAGACCCAAAGGGACGACCATGTGAAGACACGGGGAGAAGCCGACCGTGTGCAAGCCAAGGAGAGAAGCCTCAGGAAAAAACCAGCCCTACTGACACCTTGATCTCGGATCTGTTCTCCAGATTTGGATAAAATAAGTGTCTGTTGTTTAAGCCACCCAGACTGTGGTGCTTTGTAAGGGCAGCCCCAGCAAACTCATACTATGACCCAGGAGCATTTCTGGGTAATGTTCTCTTGTAGCTTATTTTACTTATGGACAGGTATACTTAGTCATATGAAGCCTCAGACCCTCCAGTTTTCATAACACAAAAACTATCAGTGTGGTCATTTCCTACATGTGTTTGTCTAAACTAGCTTCTGATGCCCTCTCTCTTTTTTGTCTTCTGTTTCCTATAGGCACGTCCAGAAATTCCTCCTCCATCCTGTCCTGTAAGTGGCCCCAAGATGCAACTCAGAACGGTGAGCATCAACGACTAAGAGTCGGTGGGACTCTTAGAACGCTTTTGCTTGCGGTCTGTTTCTTCTCGAAACGGGGAATAGTTTCTGTCGGAACTGATCCTGAGTTTGACTGTGTTGTGGGCGTCGTGATGCCTCTGTGTCAGAAGCTAAGCTGTGGAAGGTATTTTCGATTTGGTTGTTACCTGGAATTACTTTGTTGTGTTGATGTGGGGTTGACTCCAGCCCCCTGTTTAGAATAGCTCCTTGGGGGACCCGCCCTTGCCGATGGGGACCTTGCCTTGAGTGGGCGGGAGAGTGAGGATCTTGCTGCACCAGGTAGAAAATACGACTGGCTGACGTGCGGTTTGCGAGTCGCGATGAGCTCACTCCAGGCAGGAGTAAAGCATTTGATTAAACTGCCATTTGTGGGAATCGTTAGAGTCCCGCTGTACAGGCTTGACTGCTTGGTGCTTAAAGCTTGCATCTCATCTGTGATCCCCGGTGTCAGGAGTTTTGAGTGGAATGTAGCCTGTTGCTTCCTCCACGTAGCCTGAGTTTATTAAACTCCCCCCATTTTCTTATGCTCGGAGACAGTGGCGAACACAGCTGGTCATGGAATCGCAGAGATGATAATAACATCATTAGATTAGAAACCAGGGCAATTATCCAGTCACATTCCTTTGTAGAGCTAGCACGAGCCATGGTGGTTAATACTCAGATGGCATCTTATTAATTAGCGATTTCCCCTGCTTGCTAGGGATGATGGTTCATGAGTTCTAAATGCGTGTGAACACAGATAATAAAGAGCTGCCTCAGTGTTCCGGTTACCATGCCAACTATCTCATATTCATTTTCCGATGACACTCTTGATTGATTCTTTAGGGAGCTGTGGCTACCGCACAAGCGGAGCAGAGTCTTTTTTTCCTGTTGCTATCTTGACAACAACATTTCTCTTCTGTCCAAGGGAAATAGAAATGCGTCTTCATGGTGGCTATTATTTCAACCTGAGCTTGTAAATTTTATTATTAAATATTTTTCGGAATTAAACAAATTAATTATTGCACTGATCAAGATTTTTCACTGGTATTGGGGCTTTGCCTCAAGGGAACAATCCGAGCCGCCATTGCTTACGTGATCCACTAGATGGCGCAAGTGAGAAAGTATTTGCATTCAGCTTCCAAAATGATTGAAGAAAAATAATGGGGCTCTTGATGGGTCTGTGAATAAAGTAATGACTGTTCGCCTTTTCTGACAACTTTGGTAGAGATCTTGGGAATGAAAGATCGGCTTGACAGCTTCCTATCTGTCCAGCACAAAATCAATTACGTTTCTAGTTAGGCACATCAGGAGGAGACAGACTTTTGATTCAAATTTAGGCATGAGTTTTTAATTTAATTTTATTTTATCTTTTTATTTAGAGCAGTTCCAACTTTTCTGAAGGCAAAAAAAAACACTTAAGAAAGAAAAATTTTTTTAAAATATTTATTGTCTTCATTTATATGTATGAATGCAACCTTCCCCATGAGGTCTCTATCCTGTTTGGTTTTAAACTTAAGGTTGTAAAAACTTTTCATGCACAGTATTATCTCCCTGGTAGTGGAAGCAATGAGCAGCTGGGTATATCTGTGATGCTCAGTACATATTCCAGGTATCACCATGTTCTCCCATTAAGCAAGCATCTTGATTGGTGTGGAATGACTGGGTCACCCAGCCAGTGGCACGCAACTACTGCGAGACAAAGGGTTCAATCTCTGCAGGAGCCAGTGGGACAAACTCGCTCTGAAACGGAACCACAGGATCACTCTCCACATGCCCTGCGCTCATTCCCCACTGCTACCTACGAAAGGTGACACTTCTGTTTACAGCCTGTCTGGTCTAAGCTCCGATTCAGGAATTTAGCCAAGTGCTATTGGTTAGCATTTTGACTGTGAACTTTCTCAATGCTTTTATTTCGCATTTTACCGATACAGACTCTTTGCATTGGCTGCAGAAGAGGTGTCCCTTATATGGTGAGCTCAGGTGTTATTATGGGTAGTCACGAATAGTTGTGATCTCTCTGGAGAGCAATTTGGCAAATACAGCAGCATTTAAAATACATATATCCTTTGATCCAGCCAGTCCAGGGCTAGGAATTTAACTTGCATGCATGCTTGCACACAAAGTCAAAGGTATATATATGTGTGAAGATTTTTATGTTTACTGCAGCATTGTTTGTAGGAACAAAAGCCTCAACCTAAATGTTCACCACTAAGGAATTGATTAAATGAGAGAGGGTGTATCCATACCGGGGAATGCAGGGGGGTTCATGACATCGATTCATATTTACTGCTATATCGTCCTCCTATTGATAATTCTCAAATAATATTCAACAACTGTTAAGTGAAAAACGATGCAGAATGGTATTTATGATATGGTACCATTTGTATGAAAAGTAAGGATCCATTCATTATATAGATACCTGTATGTGTGTATGCTTGGAGAGCATAGAAAAATCTGGAAAAACACACAAGAAAGTGGTAACAGTTATCTTCAGAAAATGGAGCCAAGGGGAAGGGGGGAAATACACTTTTCCTCTCCGTTTCTATTACTCTTTCCATTTGTCTTCTTTTTTATCCTGTAAATACATAATTTTTAAAACACAGTGGGTCTCCTTGGCTGGGTCGCTCTCTGAAATTCAGCGTCTACGTCCGAGTATCCCTGAATGGTTTAGGAGCATTTGTGACCGTCTCCCGGGACTTGACATTGATGCCTTAGAGCTGAGTGTGAACCGTCTACTATGGAAGAGCCAAGAAGTCTCGTGTCTTCCCTGTGCTCTGAGGCCGCGGCCCTGCGTCTCCTCCAGATACGTGCTGTGCATCTGCTGCTCGCTTGGCCCCCACTTGGCCAGAGCTCAGCCGAGATGCAGGCAGAGGCACCCCAGCGCAGTGACAGCTGCTGCTGCGCCCTGGGCCGGGAGCCCATGGGCCTGGGCAGTGGTTTCCAGCTCTCAGAGGTGCTCTCCTTGGAACCGCCTGGAAGAGCGACATGATGGATGCTTCAACCGCTGCCTCTCCGGGAGGACGCATCGCTGACGCCACTGCTTATGGACTCCAGGCCCGGCTGCGGTATGGTGCGAGGGGACTTGCTGACTCTTCCAAGGTGACAACGATTGTCACCGGGACGCACGTGATGCTCGCAGCTAACTTTCCAGCTTCCCCCAAGTTTCTGCCCCTCCTTCTCTACCTTTAAGGCTGAGTTAGACTCTGGGAAGTTGTGGCTTTGCAAACCCAGAGTTCTTGAAGCCAGGAGCGCACAGGGCTGGGCGACACGGCTGCCTGGATTAGACTGTTGGCTCCGTAATGACCACACTAAGGGAAAAGGGAAGGGCAGAGACCAGGCCTTCTCACTCTGCAGAGACTGCTGCCATCGGTTTTTAGAATTGCTTCTGCCTTATTTTTCCCCGAATCTGCAGTACAGAGGCGGTGCCACGTGAGCAGTTTGCACCTAACAGGTTGGAGACGTGCCCACTGACCGGCTGGGTGACCACACGGCTTGTTGAGGGCTTGCTTCTGGTTGCTGGGGTTCAAGCAGCCTGTCCTCCACCCACGTGGAGCTTCCCCAGCCCTGCGGAGGAATGGAGACCACGTCTCAGGTAGTAGCATCCAGGGCTGGGGGGCTGCCTTTTTATGGAGTGGACAGGGCCACAGAGTCCGTGCCTCGTCAAGGATGGCCCATTTGGTGAATTACAAGTCAAGGATAATAAGTCAGCTGCAACCTCGACTGTGTTTTTCTATGTAAGGTCCGTGCAATCAGCCATTTGGTACACTTTCTGTAATATACGCATCTCTGTTTTTCCTCCGTTAGATAAATAAAGCCGAGCTATCGGTCTTTAGTTTATTTTCACTCCCTCCCATCCCCCCACCCGCCCAGCTCTAGGAAGACTAGTTGTTTCAGCCAAACTACACTGCCTGGCGCCTGGCTCTCCCAGAGGTGAGGAGGGGGTAGGGGACTGCAGTGGGGCTGGACCAGGCCAGCTTCCACGTGTCCCGGATGCTTGACAACGTTTGGATAAAATGAGCTGCAGAGAATGTGCCAGAGGGAGACTGTTGCTTGTGGAGTGTCAGGGCGGGACTGGTGTGACTCAGTGGCCGCAGGACTCCTTCAGAGACGCTGGGATTTTATGGTGAGGGGGCTGTTTCAAACGTTGGTTCAGCAATTTCCTGAACAGAGTGAGTTAAATAAAGCAAACGTAACCATCGGCCAGCATTTCACTGTGGGCTCTGGCGGGCTGCCTCCAGATAACCCCATCGCGGTCCCTGTGGTTGCGGGTCGGGGGTGGCTTTCCCTCTCTTTACTTCTCCCAGACATGGCATTGGTTTAATCACCACTGTCACCACTCGACGACCGTGATTCTCAGATGGAGATGCTTGGGGTCTCCCTGCAAAACTCTGAGAGAATCAAGAGGCCAGTCGTAATCCTCAAGCTTTCTGTTTCCCGGAGCGATGGAGGAATCAACGTCCTCCGCATACTCTTCCACAGCAGGCTCGTCCTCTGCCTCAGCGGAGAGCGTTGTCCCCCACCCTCTCTGCAGGCCGTCTCCTGCTTTTGAAATGTCACGGGGCGGGAGGTCGGTCCACTTCTCCTGTCGCACCAGCTTCCTTTCTGCGTCTCAGCTCACGAGCTGCCCCTTGGGGCTCAGGTTCTCTTTTGCTCTTTCCTTACTTGTCTCCCGTACGGCGTGTGGTCGGATTGTCTAACGTTTTGCATTTGGGTTGTGTTTTATGGAGCTTAGAGGTTGAAGCCCAGGAACAAGAAGAAAACCCTCCCCCGCTCCCTCCAAAGGGAGGAGCCCACCTCCCCCCTGCCCATCGGTGCGCCCCCCAGGGGGGACACGAGGGGTCGGGAGGCCCCAGTAGGGCCTCCGTGCTCACTGCTCCACAAGACGCTGACCCCACCCCGGACAAATATTTCTCTTCTTCTTCTTGTTCTCAGTACGTGTTATTTTTGGAACTGGCCGAAATACTTAAGCATCGTACCGACTCTTTCAGTACACGTGATCCTTTGTTGGTAGCATCATTCGGTGAGATCAGTGACTCTAAATTGGGTTGCCAGGTATACAGTCAAAAAATACAGAGCACCCAGTTAAATTTGAATTTCAAATAAACAACAAATAACCCTTTTGTCCCCCTGAAATTCAAGTTTATCTGGCAGTCGTACCTTTAAGACCAAGACTCAAACGGGTTCTTTTCATGAGACACTTTATCTAAAAAATACCTTGACAGTGAGAGTTCCTTTTCTCTGTCCCTCATCCTCTATTGGTTTAAAAAACCATCATGATTTTTCTCAAGATCTTTTCTACAAAGGCTCACCTCTCCTGAATTATGGAGTAAGAAAACCTCTACTCTGTTGAAAATTCTTATGATGTGCACTCTTTCTTACCCACTTAACGTTATGACTGCATTAACTATATCCCTGAACTATGTACAGTAAATTACCAGAGCAAAGGAGAGGGGCTGATGTATCTGTATTTTCAAACCACTCCCAAGGAAGTTAAGAACGATATTCTCTGGTTTCCCCTGTTTTGTACAATCACAACCATGGCTTTGCCTCTGCAGCTTCCTTGCAGTAAATTTCTTTTGTGATTAATTAAACTGATTCAGTTCTACTTCAGCATTTAAGTAATCACAGCTGTTGTTTATTGCTTCTCATCCTAAAAGCGAGAGAAGCGTTTGTTTAAATAGCCCTTTATGCCAAAACATCCCAAAGAGTAAGGTGCTTGGAGATAGCAAAGGGGTGTGGTTATTTTCCCGGCAAATGGAACTTTCTCTGTAATAGTGACAGAGCACCTATATTTACCAAAGAACCTCAATCCACTTATCAGGGGAATCAGATCTTTTTTTTTCCCCCCCAAGGTGGCTACTCTTTTGTAGTGGAAATAGGAAATGCGAAAGCAAAGGGAGATAGGATCTACAGCTCCGTGGCTACTATGTGAATTGCAGTTAATTGTACTCTGAAGGCAGATACACTGGGACCCCAGAACTTTGACGATAAAGACAGAATGTCTGACAGCCCGGTACTATGCTGTTTATGGTCACTTCTTCATCTAATTGGGTGGTTTTGTCCTTCCCCCTTTTGCCTTAAGTTTCTCTATCTTCTTTTATGTGCAGTATTTTGCATGTAGTAAATCCTGACTACTTCCTGGTTTTATTTTTGTATATTCTCAGATTGTAAAAATACTGATTAAAAGACTTATGTGAAGGCCAGGAGAGGCCAGCTTACTAGCCTCCAAGAATTTTCATCAGTCGTCCACAAACAGTGTTGGGAGAACTGGATGTCCACAGGCCAAAAAAATAAAACTGGATCCTCATCTTATTTCATACACAAAAATCAACACAAAATGGATTAAAGATTTAAATGTAAGACCTGAATCTATACATCTCCCAATGAAAACACAGGGCAAAGGCTTCATGGCACTGGTCTAGATCATGGTTTCTTGGATCTATCACCAAAAACACAGGCAACAGGAGGAAAAATAGACAAGTGGGAATACGTGAAACTAAAAAGTGTCTGCACAGCAGAAGAAGAAGTCAGTAGAGTGAAGAAGCAACCTATAGAATAGGAGATATTTTTGCAAATCATGTGTATCTGATAACATGTTAATATTCAATAATTCAATAGCAAAAAAAATCAAATAACTGATTTAAAAACGAGCAAAAGAGTTGAATAAACATTTCTCCAAAAAGACGTACAAATGATCAACACATACATGAAAAGATGGTTACTATCACTAATCATCAGGAAAACGCAAATAAAAACCACAGTGAGATATCACCTCACAGCAGTTAGAATGGCTACACCTCACACCAGTTAGAATGGCTACACCTCACACCAGTTAGAATGGCTATTATTGAAAAGACAAGAAGATAACTAGTGTTGGTGAAATGTGACGAAGTTAGAACCCTTGTGCACTGTTGGTGGGAATGTAATCTGGTGCAGCAGCTACGGAAAACAGTATGGAGGGTCCTCAAAACAATAAAAATAGAACCACCACGTGATCCGGCAATCCCACGTCTGGATATTTATCCAAAAGAATTGAAATCAGGATCGTGAAGAGAGCTTAGCACTCCGTGTTCATTGCAACATTGTTCACTATAGCTAAGATACTGAACAACCTGAATGCCCATCGACAGATGAGTGGATAAAGATGTGCGGGGCATCATTCAGCCTTAAAAAGGAAGGAAGTCCTTAAAAATTCCTTAAAAAGCCTTAAAAAGGAAGGAAGTCCTGCCATTTGTGACAACGTCCTTGAGGACGTTACGCTCAGCGACATAAGCCAGACACAGAAACGCAAATGCGGCACGATTCCACTTGCATGTGGTATCTGAAGTAGTCACACTTATAGAAACAGAGAGTAGCTTGGTGGTTGCCAAGGGCTGGGGGGAGGGAGAACCGGGAGCTGCGGTTCACTGTGTATAAAGTTCCAGTTATGCAAGATGAATGCGTTCCGGAGCTCTGCTGTAGATAACACTGCACTGTGCCTACAGATAACAACGCTGTGTGTGCACTCCAAACCTCGTCAGGAGGGTGGGTCTCATGTTAACAAGCATTCTAGCCACACGCGCGCGTGCGCGCACACACACACACGCACGCACACGTGCACACACACACTAAGACTCCTCACGTGGAGCATTTCCAATGCAAATTACGTCCTAGGACCGCGCCTCCAGAATTCAAAGGAGGCTTCAGCTACTGAAACCGAGTCACTACATACGGATGCTGTAATCTGAGGTTTTCCAGGACTTCACAGTCCATTGGCACAAATAAAGCCAAATAATGCAGTTTTAGTGGCCTGTCTCCCCCAGGTTCATTAGAACCTCAGTGACTTGGACCTCTGGGCAGTCTACTCTTCCGGCTTCTCTTCCTCTCAGCACAGACGTACTTTCATCTCAGCTCTCCGTCCTGCTCGCCTTTACCGGCCCCGGGGCTGCTGACTCAGTCTCACAGATCCTAAGAGCCTGTGCCTCCCGTCCTAGTGCCCTAATTAATTTATAATGGAGACTAGACAAGAAAATCTGTTCTCTCCAGTACGTTCTCCTCCTGAAGCTGAGTCACGTGGAAGCCGGGTTATAGTAGATGGTAACCTGGTGAGCGTGGGGTTAAGAGCAAGGGAGTGAGTCACGTGACGCACATGTCCATGCACCCGGCGGCGGGCTGTTTCACCCGGCTCACATCCAGGCTCTTTCCGCTGTGGGCCTGGACAGCACAGAACGCTGCTGCTGACATTTGCTCCTTCAGCAGCAGCCTTTCCCGAAGCTGCCCTGCCTGTGGGTCGGACCCGCTGGCGCCTCACACCCTCTCTGCCCGTCTTCCACTCCATTCATATCTCCGGAAACCGCTTCGCGTGGGTGTAGCTGACTAAACTTCATGTGGTTTCAGGAAATCTCTCTCTTTGTCTGCTCCAGGGCTTGTCTGAGACTGAGACATGGGGCTCGGGTGCAAACGTGGCAGCGTGAGGGGTTCACAATCTGGACTCGGGTGCAAACCCGGCAGGGTGAGGGGTTCACACCCAGACCCGATGCAAACCCGGCAGCATGAGGGGTTCACATCTGGACCCAGGAACAAACCTGGCAGCGTGAGGGGTTCACATCTCTTGGATCACAATTGACAAACGAAGTGTAAGCTGGTGCAGAAACTTTCTCCTGTTCTGAACGATTCTGAGACACATTAGACATCATTCGTCAGGATGTTCCCTCGTAGGCAAGGGCATCCTCCACTCACCTGGAGACTCTGTGCGTGGAACGTGGCTTCCTCGACATTGGCCCCACCTCCCCACCTTGCCAACAGTCCAGGATCCAGGGCACAGCGGCAGGGACCGAAGATCCTGTACCAGGAGGACAAAGCACTGAAAGGCCACGAGTACTGGCAAGGACCCAGGGGACCTGGGAGGGGAGGTTGAAAGTGCTGTGCCACTGGGGGCGGAAAATCAGGCAGAGTGGGAGAGAACTGCGGTCATGAAAGCCTTCTCCCTGGACTGGTGATTCAGCGTCCTTGCAGGGACACCAGGGCAGGGCCCTTGGCGACCGACACACGTGATGCACTGCAGGTGTGACCTAGGGATCCCTGAGTCCCTCGGTATCATACTGAGATGGGATGAGAAGGAAGCTGCGGGCGGAAGAGGTGTGGGATGTGTTTGCTATGTGAGAGCAGGAGATCTGTCACCGCAGTCGTGTTCCTTGGGGAGCCCAGAGGACACACCCTTCAATAAAGCAGTAAGGGAAGCCTGGTGGAGGGTCAAACACTGGCGCTTTGAAGAATCTTGGAAAAGTGCAAGAAGACACAAATGCCGGTAGGTGGGAGGTGGGCCCCTCGGCGAGGCAGTGGCTGAACCTGTGAAGGTTCAGGTGCCAGTGTCTGAGGCATGTTGTCTTAACCTCTTCGGGATCAATGGCCAGGGACCGTATTCACCTTCCAGATGACTAAGAAAGAGGCGTGTGGCTTGGGAAGACTCTGGCATTTGGAAGCAAAGTGTCGCTTCAACCCATTTACCTGGTGACTCAAATGCTCCCAGTTCTGAGGGTTTCTCGGAACAAAATTGAGCTTTGCTGCAGGTCCAGCCACAGCGCAAACTGCTCTGTTGATCACAGAGTGTGAGCCAGCGAGTCTGATGGTTCTGGAGGCATCCGTGGTGGACAGCGGTGCTGGGGAGGGGTCTGGAGAGCCCCCGAGAGGAGAGGCAGTGCAGACCCTGGAGGTCTGGAGCAAGGCCTTCCGCAGCAGAGAGCGGCTCCCGGCTGGAGAAGCGCCGCGCTGCCGGCTGAGGGCGTGGCTGCCTCTGCCCATCAGGGTCTGGGCGGTGTCAGATCCATCAGGCCCTTGGGCCAGGCAGGGAGCATCAGATCCTGCACTGACGACAGTTCATTGGAGATCGCTCTCGGACGGGTCTAGAGTATTGTCATTTACATGAACAGGTAGCTCAGACTCTGTGACACCAACATCTCAGCTTACAGCTGTGGCCTCGGGGCCTCCCATGACCCACCGACAGAGGCAGAGAGGCCTGGGCCTGGTTCCCAGACAGTGGGCTCTATACTCGGTCCTGGAAGAAAGTGGAGCAGGCCCACTGCAGCCTCACTCAGGGGAGCTCGGAGGAGAGTCTCCCGGCCGGCAGGATGGGGAGCCCCGTCGTTCACTGGGAAGGGAGAGACATGCTCGTGGGATGCTGTGCGGGTTTTTGACCTGTGTTGATGGCTTGTCCGCAGGGGAGGGGCCTGGACGAGGAAGACTGGACACACGGAAGTGCAGGAAGAGGCACGTGAATGGTCTTCTGGCAGTGGGAGCACACCAGAGCATCTCAGGAGGTGCCGATGCCACCTGAGATCACAACGTTGGAGGCATTGTGGCACCTGTCAGAGATGGGGACTGTCCTTTGGGTGTCCCTCTGTCCCCAGCTCCAGTGCTTGGGAGCAGGCCCATGAGTGGTGATGGGCACAAAGGCCAGGCACAAGCTGCCTCCACGGCTGCATAGACGCTGCCACTGCTGCCAGCCTGACCTGCCACCAGCACTCTCTCAAGGGCCAGGCACGGGGGCAGGCTGTGCACAGTGGCCCCTTTGCCGCACTTGAGCCTGGACCAGGGGAAAGTCCGGTTCTGTGGCAGAGGCTTTAGGATTGCACTGGGGTTGGGGGTGTGTGGACGATAGGTCGGCGGGGATGTCCTTGTCCAGCCTCAGCTACAGAGGCCTCGTGGAGGCCGTGGTGATGGTAGCAGGTGTGGGGCGGAAGGGCCGACCTCACGCCACGCTCCCTGCGCGCCTCACGGCAGTCCCGCAGCACAGGGTGCTACCATTTTGCCCTCTGACTGAGGAGGAGATAGAGGCAAAGAGCAGTTAAATAACTTGCCCAAGTTTATCTACAGCTGGTGAGAAGCAAACTGGGATTGGCACCCAGGGCGAACGGCCTCCCCTCCTGAGCTCAGGGCGTCTGTGGGCTGCTGAGCGGCAGTGTCAGGGGCCCTGGCTGCCCGGGCCCTGCTGCGGGGCTCCCCCGGTGCCAGCGCTGGACTCGGGGTGCTTCCTCCTTGCTGCATAGATATGGCCAGACTCTTCACGCGCTGCTTGCCCGTTTGAGAAGTCCAGAGCCGAGCAAACTCCCCTAGATGCTCCCAGTTCCCTCGGTGCGTTGGTTACAATCCCTGTTGGTTATCGGCAGCTGCAGGTCAGTGCGTGCTTCTCAGGGAACGTTAATGAAAGTATTCTTAGGTAGGTTCTCTGTTTCAGCCCTTCACTGATTAATACCAGCTTTTCAGTTAACCCAAGTCAGTGAACTTCCTACGAACTAGGTTGTACTTGGTTTTGGTTTTCTCCAGTGAATGTTCTCGTGTGTTTTCTTTCTCATTTGTTTATTGTGTCTCCAAGGACATTTCGAGTTCAGAAAAGCATAATTTGATGGAATTCTTCCTTCTGTATACGCAGTGGCTTTCTCGTAAACTGTTTCCTGGTCTGTCGCGAATCTCCTGTGGCTGGTACACCACTCCGGGTAAAGCAAACGCCGGAGGTTCTGGGGACTCAAAGCAGCCACGCCCACCGCCGCCGTGGCGAGCTTGTCTATTGGTACATGCTCCTCCGTCGCTCTCGCTCTGAATACCTCTTCACCTGCCTTCTTTTAAGAAGAAGCTGCCTTAAGAAAAAGATATCAACTGACGCTATTTTCTGTTGGCAGAAGGACTATGATGTAGGTGCTTTCTCTTCTGTTTTGGAAATAAAGACAAAATGGCTTCCTCTGAGGCTCCAGACCCAGCCTAATAGACCAAGACGTTGCTTAGGAGATCTCCCTAGGGTAAGCTGCTTGAGGGTAGGATGAGCCCGTTGTGTTCATCACCCCACACTCAACATCTAGCATGGTGCCAGGCCCCTGGCCAGCAGTTCAGGAGTATCTGTTGAAGAAGGAGTGAAAGAGAGGAAGGAAGGAAGGAAGGAAGGAAGGAGAGAGGGAGGGAAGGGGGGAGGAAGGAGGGAGGGAGGGAAGGAAAGAAGGGAGGAAGGGAGGAAGGAGTGAAGTAGGGAGGGAGAGAGGGAGGAGGAGGGAGGGAGGGAAGGGGGAAGTAGGGAAGGAATGGAAAGAAAGAAAGAAGAAAGAGAGAGAAAAGAAGAGACGGTGAAAAGGCCATCATTGTTTGGAGCCAGCATTTAGAGGCATCTGAACTGACCCCATTTGTCCTTCTACGCCGTCATCCTTGCTGCTCTGTGTCACAGCCACCGCCATCAGGGAACTGGCATGTCCAGGGTCATAGACACAGCTGGGTCAGAGATGGGAATTATGAAGGATACAGGTAAAACAATTGACAAAAACAGTTGGTGACAATTCTGCGCACTCAGTTCACCTAAGTGATGATTGAATTAACCACTGCTTCCCAGACCCTATAATTTATGAATTTGGGGAAAAACTTAAATGATGTTGGTTTTGTTTGCTGGGGCTGCCATGACAAATTATCACACACCCAGTGGCTTAAGATGACAGAAATTTATTCTCTCACAGTCTGGAGGCTGAAGTCTGAAATCATGGTGTCAGCAGGGTTGGTTCCTTCTGGGGCATCTGTTCCTTGACCTCCTCGGCTTGCTGGCAATCCTCGACTCTGTCTTGTAGCTGCATCAGCCCGCCCTCCACTGCTCCCCGGAAGGAGCTGGGCTACACGTCCAGGGACCTGACTTTTCCAGCTGCTGCCTGAGGGTCTGGCTTCCAACTCGCCCATCTCTGGGAACTCCCAGGCTGGCATTTGCTGGTTGGTACCCCAGGATCTACTGAGGACAAAGTGGCAGATTTGAATGGCCCGGGGGGTCTTTCTGCAACTCCTTCCCTGGCTCCCCCTTCTCCCTGATGTTGATTTTCATGTTCTTGCAAAGGACCCTGAGCCTGCATTTCCAGTTGTACTGCCCTTCCCAATCGAGAGCTCAGGGCAAGTTCCCCAGGTGTGTGAGGGCAGGTGTGTGAGGGGCAGGTGCATGAGGACAGGTGTGTGAGGACAGGTGTGTGAGGGGCCACACTCAGTGACCGGCCCAGGCCCGTGCCTTCCTAACAAGCACTCGCTGTCCCAAGTGTCTTGTGTCTCTCCCCTCACTGCTGTCTTTGCCAGGCTACCCTCCTTCTTTGCTTCAGAGGCTCACTTCTGATGTTTCAGAACCCTGCGTTTGAACCCAAAGCCCCCTCTACTGTTTCTTGCAGCTTTCTCCTGAGAGTAACACTCGTGGAAATCTTTCTTCTAATCCAAAGGGTCATTGCAGCCAGACCCCACCATGACTTGACTGTTCTTCTAGTGAAATAGGATGCATCACCTTGGACAGAGTGTACCGAGCACCTCCACTGGAACAGGACCTGCCCGGGTTGGAACAGGACTGTGGATCTGCTGCAGACACATTTCCAATGTCTTCTTTGCCATATTTTACCTTTGCCAAATTTTATTTTTACAGGAGTTAGTCAGGAAACCACGATTTTCAAGGAACTCTGACAACATCCTGGGAAAGAACGGACTGAATCAGCGTTCTGCAGAATCAGAAATTCTGAGGCATGTGGTCGTCCACAGACAGGATGCAACAAAAGCACGATTTGCTGGGCAGCTGTGCTGGGTTCAAGGAAAGTACATCTTTGAAAATGCACGTTGCGACTTGACAATAGGACGGGAGAGATTTCCTCTTGATTCTTGGCTACAGACAGCATCACCTTGGCTCGTGGTCTCAGGGGACTCTGCCCTCTGTTGGGTGTTGATCACAACCTCACACTGTGGTCACGTTTCACCACTCGTGTCCCACGAACAGCAGGCAAAGGCTGCCCTGGATTCATTTTTGATGCATCTGCCCAAAGCAAGTAGTTAACCTGGGGCTGCTTCCCAGGGTTGCTAAATTTGCTGGTTTTGAGAGATTTGAAATAGTGGTTCCAGCCAGGAGGGATCCTGAGAAGTGCTTTGACTTTTAAACAGGACAACACTCCGAGTCTTTAATGCCAACCTCCAGAAACGTCTTAAGGACCAAGGCAAGGGGAGACGTGACTTGCGCTGAGATTTCAAACTCTTCCCCAGCCGTGGGGCTGGCCATCTGGAGCAGCTGTGGGAGCCAAGAAGGAATCCAAGCTCTGTAGAGCCCATTCCTGGCGCTTCTGCTCCAACTTACTTCCCTTCCCACGTGGAGGTAATTTTATTAGAGCAGAACTCCAGAATAGGAACATCCTTTTTCTTCCCTGCTTTTGTGTGATGTGCTGAGAGCTTTAGGCACGGGCATCGTGACAGCAACCCTGTGAGCAGGTCCTGTTCCCTAGAGGAGAAGACAGTGCACAGAGATGATGTACCTGGTCCAAAGATGCTGAACCAGAAACCGGGGCCTGTACGACATGTGAGACGTTGTGCTGGTTAGGCAGCCCTCTCCTTCGTGACGTGAAAGTAAAACAAAGGTGCTTTTGCAGATGGGCTTCGAGTGCTTCCGTCAGGGGTCTACAGGGGTCGTGAGCACGGGCCGGAGGGTGTGATTTCTGCTTGTGCGGGGAGAGAAGGCTCGGTACTGAAGCTTCACTCATCAGCTCTGGAGACCACACCGTGTAGAAGCTCTGCCCGTCAGCGTGGTCTACTTTCCGTGCAGCTCCCACCTGCTGATGCCAGGACACCAGATGGTACGGCCGCACTCGGCCGTGGTTCCCTCCCCCGTACTCCTGTACAACAGAGATCATTGCATACTTATGGGCTGTCGTCTGTCTCACTCACATCCCCTGCCCCAGACTGTAGACTTCGTGAATTTGCCTTGTTCGCACGGCATCCCTCATACCTGTGTCTCTGGCGCATAGTGAGTCCTTCACACACAGTTGTCGATGGGCGACCAGATTGCTGCATTAGATGGCTTTCCTTCAAGAGCACCTACTATTTTTAAGTTCATTTGTGTCAAGCCTACTTCGAACTTGCTGAATTTGTCACGTATTTATGTGCCCACATACATTTCATGTAAACTTGTGTGTTTGAATTTTCATGTAAATGGCTTCCTGTTGTACGTAACCTTTTGCAACTTGCATTTTCTTTTCTGATCCCAAATGTCTTTAAGGTGAATCCATGTTGATACTTGTAGTTACAGTACATTGATTTAACCACTGTGCAGCGTTTCATTGAATGGATAAACTGTGGTTTATTTATTCATTCTCCTACTGAGCTGTAGTTAAGTTGTTTTTACTTTTTGGAGGGAAGGATCTCTCTATGCACACGTGTGACAATTCCTCCCAGTTAGACCCTTAGACATGGAATTGCTGGGCCAGAAGTTACGTGCAACTTGAACTTTGCCAGATATATCAAGTTGCCCCAAACTGTTGTGGTATTATTTTTTCAAAGAATAAGGATTACATTTCCTATGTCCTAATCAACATTTGTACTTCTATTGTAAACGTTTACCGATCCGACAAGCGTCTTATGTGTCTCATTTTTGTTTCCGCTTGCATTTCCTGAGTTATTTCCACCCTTATCTTTTCTCTCCTTATGGTCATTGGTCATTCAAGTTTCTTTCCTTCTGGATTGCTTGCTCATACTGTTGCATGTTTTTCCCTCGGGTTATTGGTTTATGTCTTATTGGTTTGACGGAGTTTTTCATGAACTCTCTATAAAAACACTTTGTGGTTTACGGTATTCACGTGGCAGATATCATCTCTCAGCAGTCTGTGGCTTTCTTTTCAATTTATTTATGTTGTCTTTTTCCTATATATGTTTTAAATTTAATGCAGTATTTTCCTTCATGTTTGATTTGTTTCTATATGTTTTAAAGAAATCCTTCCTTGCTCTGATGTTATAAAAATGTTCTCCTATATTTCCTTTCAGAGTTTAAAGTTGGCTTTTTACAAGTTTGATTTTGGGGGGGGTATTGCTATGAGAGAGGGCACTCTCTAGCCAGCACCATTTAGAAATGTCCCATCGTTATTTGAATAGGTAACACAGTCCCGTGGTTTGAAGATCAGGATAGTGTTATAAGACGCATACTGAGTGGCCTTGTTCTCAGCTCTGCCCCCTTTACCCTCCTCTCTCCATGCATGCAGTCAGTTCTTACATGTGATTCTATGTTTCTCTCTGCAAATAAAGCAATGGGAAAATATATTCTTATTTTCTCTTTCTTAAATACAAGTAACATGTTCATATATTCTGCTTGGAGCCTTGCTTTTCTCACTTGACTATTTCTCCTGCAGGGAATACACAGGGAGCTTTTCACCCTCTTTTTCAGTTGAATAGTATTCCATTCTGTTGAGCTATCAGGGTGTGTTTAACTATTTTCCTCTTAGATGGGCATTTGGGGCGTCCCCAGGCTTTTTCTAGTTATTACTAACAATGCAGCAATAAATGACCTTATCCACACATCATTTCATGTGTGATAAATTCCCAGAAGTGGGGTACCTGGGTGAAAGGGAAATGCACATGCATCTGTAATTATGATGGACATCGCCAGTTCACCTTCACAGCTGCTGACTCATTCTGCGCTTCTCTCGGGATGTATGGGAACATCTCTTTCCTCATAGGCTTGTCAGTAGCAGGTGGTCAAATTTGTAAACTTTTGACAGGTGAGAAAGGGTATCAAGGGTGTGATTTGTGTTTCCATTCCTTTATTTTCCATTTTAGATTTTTTAAAAAATTGAGTTATAACTACAATTAAGCACACGTATTAAACTCAATGGTTACGTGACATTTTACATACGTCTGCATCCATGCAGCCTCCACTCAGATAAAACACAGAGCGTTTCCCGTAGTCTGGATGGCTCTAATGCTGTCCCAGTCGGTGCCCACCACCAAAACCAAACACTATCCTCACATATTAGTTTTACATTATTTAAAATTTTATTTAATTGGAATCATAGATTATTTTCTCTTTTGTTTCTTTTACTCATATTCCGTCTGTGAAATACATCTGTATTCTTAGACATGTCAGCAGTTTACTTCTTTTCCTTGCTGTGTGGTATTTTGTGGTATGAACATGCCACAGCATATTTATTCTATGTTGGTAGACATTTTGACTGCTTATGGTTTGGAATATTTTGAGGGATGTCACCACGAGTATTTTTGTGTATGTCCTTGGGTGGACAGAAGGGTTCGTTTTAGTTGACTGTATCCCCCAGAGTAGAATTGGCGGGTTATACTTAGCTTTAGAGATACTGCCAAAAAGTTTCTCAAAGTAGCTGTTGTCAAGAACTGTGCAGGGTCTGAAGCTTTACCCTTGCTGCAAGGCAACACACTGGGCTGCCAAAGTTTCATCCATGAGACCACTGGGTCAGCAATGAAAGCAGTTTATTGGAGCAATCGCATATCTGATAAAGGACTGTTATCCAAAAGATACAAGGAACTCGTAAAATGCAACAATGAGAAAAAAAACAACCTGATTAGAAAAATGGGCCACAGATCTTAGCAGACACCTCACCAGAGAAGATACACAGATGGCAATAGCGTATGAAACAGCGTATGAAAAGATGCTCCGCGTCATATGTCATTAGGGGAATTCAACTAAAAACAACAATGAGGTATCACAACACGCCTATTAGAATGTCGCCAGTCCAGAGCACTAAACGCTAGCAAGGATATGGAGCAGGGGAAGCTCTCGTTTATTGCTGGTGGGCACGCAAAACGGTGCAGCTACTTTGGAAGATACTTTGATGGTTTCCTACAAAACTAAACACACTCTTACCATAGGATCCAGCAATCGTGCTCCTTGGTGTGTACGCAAAGGAGCTGAAAACTTCTGTTTCATTAAAGCCTGCACATGGGGGCTTCCCTGGTGGCGCAGTGGTTGAGAATCTGCCTGCTAATGCGGGGGACATGGGTTTGAGCCCTGGTCTGGGAAGATCCCACATGCTGCGGAGCAACTGGGCCCATGAGCCACAACTACTGAGCCTGCACGTCTGGAGCCTGTGCTCTGCAACAAGAGAGGCCGCGATAGTGAGAGGCCCGCGCACTGCGATGAAGAGTGGCCCCTGCTCGCCGCAACTAGAGAAAGCCCTCGCACAGAAACGAAGACCCAACACAGCAAAAATAAATAATAAAAATAAATTAATAAACTCTTACCCCCAACATATAAAAAGAAAAAAAAAAAAGCCTGCACATGGATGTTTATAGCAGCTATATTCAAAATTGCCAAAACTTGGAAGCAACAAAGATGTCCTTCAGTAGGTGAATAGATACATAAACTGTGGTACATCCAGGCAAAGGAATATTATTCAGCACTGAAAAGAAATGAGCTATCCAGCCATGAAAACACATGGAGAAACATTAAATGCAAATTACTAGGTGAAAAAAGCCAATCCGGGAAGGCTACATGCCATGTGATTCCAAATATATGACATTCTGGAAAAGGCAAAACTCTGGAGACAGTAAAAAGATCAGAGGATGCCAGGGGTTGCTAGGATGAATGGGTGAAGCACAGAGAATGTTTAAGGCAATAAAACTCCTCTGTATGACACTATAATGGTGAGTACATGCCATTATATTTTGTCCAAACCTATAGAATGTCCAACACCAAGAGAGAACTGTAATGTAAACAATGGACTTTGGGCAAATGATGTGTCGATGTAGGTTCATCAGTTGCAAGAAATGCCCACTCTGGTGGGGGCTGTGGACGATGGGTGAGGCTGTGCCCGTGTTGGGGCAGGAATGCACGGGAAATATCTGTACCTTTCACCGGTCTTAGTATTTTCTGTTATGTGCACCTCAGCTCTGGGTTAGAGGTGAGGGTTGTACTTAATATCCTTCACACTGTGTTGCTCTCCAGAGGTAAGGTGGTATAATTTGAACGCATTTCTGATGAAGCATCAGCCTAACAAAATATAGCTTTAAAAATAAGAAAAGTAATTTAATTGTCTGTAAATTTGTAAAATGTAAAATCTAAAAAAGTTCTATTAAATATCACGTTCTATTAAAAAAAATGATGTTTAAAAAAATGGATGGTTAAAATTCCCTCACGTCTGAAATCAAATGTTCCATGAAAGTTCTACTAAGATGATCTGAGAAAGAGCTAGAATGATTGGTGCACTGGTAAAGGAATTTGGATTTATTCATTTTAAGAAGTTCCTCTGCTCTTGGCCCAGAGCCATTTCTTCTAAGTAAGCCCAGCGCTAGGAACCCACTCTACCACACTCAGATGATACATGGAGAAATAGCGTCTACGAAATAGATTGGAAGGGGATCAAGGGGAGGGTTTTTTTTTTTTTATTTAAATGGCTTGAGCTTAAGCATCATGAAAATAAGCTATAGGGTTTTAACTCCTTTTACTTTTATACTTCTACACCTTTTTTTTTCTTTTTGTTTTTTTTTGCGGTACGCGGGCCTCGCACTGCTGTGGCCTCTCCCGCTGCGGAGCACAGGCTCCGGACACACAGGCCCAGCGGCCATGGCCCACGGGCCCAGCCGCTCCGCGGCATGTGGGATCCTCCCGGACCGCGGCACGAACGCGCGTCCCCTGCATCGGCAGGCGGACTCTCAACCACTGCGCCACCAGGGAAGCCCATTTCTACACTTTTGATCTTTTGCTTTCTGTGTATTAGGAGTGGAAATAATCTGTACTTCTTTATCCCTTGTTAATGAAACCATAACACTTCCCTAACATTTCAAGCTGTCTGAGGTCCAAGGTGAGGTCAGCTGCCTCCCCATCCCCTGCTTACTGTGAATAAATAATGAACAATAAAAACCATCTAGTGTTCTACTAGGAAATGCTGGCCTGTGTTTGTCTTGTTTGTACTTGTAATGAGAATTGCATCTTCATTTTCTGAAGACATGCTAGTTTGTCATAGACAAAGTTTAATGGCATTTTTGTGGCCCATGTTTAACGAAATTGTTTAAATGTGTTTAAATCTTTAGCTTATCTTTTTAAGAAGGCTCATTTTTGTTTTGCACTGTCTTTACTCTGCACAGCCTTTCTCACAGGTTTTATTACAAATTAGATCCTTCCAATCAGGAGATAGTGGCATGGGAGAAGTGAAAAGAATAGCAAAAGGAAACTTCATTTTATTTAAAATTCAAATATGCATCAAGAATCTTTGCTGAAGAAAGTCAATTCAGATGGCATAGGGATCAAAAACAGGAACAGAAAACACACCTTTTCCC